>NC_054702.1:31285420-31585420 GCF_016097555.1 Gigantopelta aegis
TTTAAACTATGATATCATCACATTTTCAACTATGATGTCGTCACATTTTCAACTAAGATGTCGTCACATTTTCAACTACTAGTATGATGCCATCACATTTTCAACTAAGATGTCATCACATTTTCAACTAGGATGTCATCACATTTAAACTATAATACCATCACATTTTAAACTATGATATCATCACATTGTAAACTATGACTATTTCGGTATCTTAAAAACCCCGAAGAAGCTATAAACAATCAACATAATCACAGATTATTTTCGGAAATACTTTCAAAATGTTTAAAACATTCTGAACAGGGTATTTGAATTTGTATTTACTCTATTGTTTTTTTTTTTTTTTTAGTATATAACCAGCAAACGCCATTACGATAAAGGAAGGAAATGTTTTATTTAACGAGGCACTCAACACATTTTATGTACGGTTATATGGCGTCAGACATATGGTTAAGGACCACACAGATATTGAGATAAGAAACCCATTTCATGGGCAACTCTTTTTGATTAGCAGCAAGGGATCTTTTATATGCATCATCCCACAGACAGGATAGAACATACCACGGCCTTTGATATACCAATCGTGGTGCACTGGATAGAACGAGAAATAGCCCAATGGGCCCACCGACGGGGATCAATCTTAGACTGACCGCGCATCAAGCGAGCGCTTTACCACTAGGCTACGTCTCGCCCTCAACTACGATAAAAGAGTCTCTACTCGTGTCGCGTGGCCTATAAACAATTACTGTTAACTGATCGACTGTCTGTATGTACCTTCATTGATATGTTGGTTTTGTTTACGTCTCGCCCTCCATTACGATAAAAGAGTCTCTACTCGTGTCACGTGGCCTATAAACAATTACTGTTCACTGATCGACTGTCTGTATGTACCTTCATTGATATGTTGATTTGTTTACGTCTCGCCCTCAACTACGATAAAAGAGTCTCTACTCGTGTCGCGTGGCCTATAAACAATTACTGTTAACTGATCGACTGTCTGTATGTACCTTCATTGATATGTTGGTTTTGTTTACGTCTCGCCCTCCATTACGATAAAAGAGTCTCTACTCGTGTCACGTGGCCTATAAACAATTACTGTTCACTGATCGACTGTCTGTATGTACCTTCATTGATATGTTGATTTGTTTACGTCTCGCCCTCAACTACGATAAAAGAGTCTCTACTCATGTCGCGTGGCCTATAAACAATTACTGTTAACTGATCGACTGTCTGTATGTACCTTCATTAATATGTTGGTTTTGTTTACGTCTCGCCCTCAACTACGATAAAAGTGTCTCTACTCGTGTCACGTGGCCTATAAACAATTACTGTTCACTGATCGACTGTCTGTATGTACCTTCATTGATATGTTGATTTGTTTACGTCTCGCCCTCAACTACGATAAAAGAGTCTCTACTCGTGTCGCGTGGCCTATAAACAATTACTGTTCACTGATCGACTGTCTGTATGTACCTTCATTAATATGTTGATTTGTTTACGTCTCGCCCTCAACTACGATAAAAGAGTCTCTACTCGTGTCGCGTGGCCTATAAACAATTACTGTTGACTGATCGACTGTCTGTATGTACCTTCATTAATATGTTGATTTGTTTACGTCTCGCCCTCAACTACGATAAAAGAGTCTCTACTCGTGTCGCGTGGCCTATAAACAATTACTGTTCACTGATCGACTGTCTGTATGTACCTTCATTAATATGTTGATTTGTTTACGTCTCGCCCTCAACTACGATAAAAGAGTCTCTACTCGTGTCACGTGGCCTATAAACAATTACTGTTCACTGATCGACTGTCTGTATGTACCTTCATTAATATGTTGGTTTTGTTTACGTCTCGCCCTCAACTACCATAAAAGTGTCTTTACTCGTGTCACGTGGCCTATAAACAATTACTGTTCACTGATCGACTGTCTGTATGTACCTTCATTGATATGTTGGTTTTGTTTACGTCTCGCCCTCCATTACAATAAAAGTGTCTCTACTCGTGTCACGTGGCCTATAAACAATTACTGTTCACTGATCGACTGTCTGTATGTACCTTCATTAATATGTTGGTTTTGTTTACGTCTCGCCCTCCATTACAATAAAAGTGTCTCTACTCGTGTCACGTGGCCTATAAACAATTACTGTTCACTGATCGACTGTCTGTATGTACCTTCATTAATATGTTGGTTTTGTTTACGTCTCGCCCTCAACTACGATAAAAATGTCTTTACTCGTGTCACGTGGCCTATAAACAATTACTGTTCACTGATCGACTGTCTGTATGTACATTCATTGATATGTTGGTTTTGTTTATGTCTCGCCCTCCATTACAATAAAAGTGTCTCTACTCGTGTCACGTGGCCTATAAACAATTACTGTTCACTGATCGACTGTCTGTATGTACCTTCATTAATATGTTGGTTTTGTTTACGTCTCGCCCTCCATTACAATAAAAGTGTCTCTACTCGTGTCACGTGGCCTATAAACAATTACTGTTCACTGATCGACTGTCTGTAAGTACCTTCATTGATATGTTGGTTTTGTTTACGTCTCGCCCTCCATTACAATAAAAGTGTCTCTACTCGTGTCACGTGGCCTATAAACAATTACTGTTCACTGATCGACTGTCTGTATGTACCTTCATTAATATGTTGGTTTTGTTTACGTCTCGCCCTCAACTACGATAAAAATGTCTCTACTCGTGTCACGTGGCCTATAAACAATTACTGTTCACTGATCGACTGTCTGTATGTACATTCATTGATATGTTGGTTTTGTTTACGTCTCGCCCTCCATTACGATAAAAGAGTCTCTACTCGTGTCACGTGGCCTATAAACAATTACTGTTCACTGATCGACTGTCTGTATGTACCTTCATTAATATGTTGGTTTTGTTTACGTCTCGCCCTCCATTACAATAAAAGTGTCTCTACTCGTGTCACGTGGCCTATAAACAATTACTGTTCACTGATCGACTGTCTGTATGTACCTTCATTAATATGTTGGTTTTGTTTACGTCTCGCCCTCCATTACAATAAAAGTGTCTCTACTCGTGTCACGTGGCCTATAAACAATTACTGTTCACTGATCGACTGTCTGTATGTACCTTCATTAATATGTTGGTTTTGTTTACGTCTCGCCCTCAACTACGATAAAAATGTCTTTACTCGTGTCACGTGGCCTATAAACAATTACTGTTCACTGATCGACTGTCTGTATGTACATTCATCGATATGTTGGTTTTGTTTACGTCTCGCCCTCCATTACAATAAAAGTGTCTCTACTCGTGTCACGTGGCCTATAAACAATTACTGTTCACTGATCGATTGTCTGTATGTACCTTCATTAATATGTTGGTTTTGTTTACGTCTCGCCCTCCATTACAATAAAAGTGTCTCTACTCGTGTCACGTGGCCTATAAACAATTACTGTTCACTGATCGACTGTCTGTAAGTACCTTCATTGATATGTTGGTTTTGTTTACGTCTCGCCCTCCATTACAATAAAAGTGTCTCTACTCGTGTCACGTGGCCTATAAACAATTACTGTTCACTGATCGACTGTCTGTATGTACCTTCATTAATATGTTGGTTTTGTTTACGTCTCGCCCTCAACTACGATAAAAATGTCTCTACTCGTGTCACGTGGCCTATAAACAATTACTGTTCACTGATCGACTGTCTGTATGTACATTCATTGATATGTTGGTTTTGTTTACGTCTCGCCCTCCATTACAATAAAAGTGTCTCTACTCGTGTCACGTGGCCTATAAACAATTACTGTTCACTGATCGACTGTCTGTATGTACCTTCATTAATATGTTGGTTTTGTTTACGTCTCGCCCTCCATTACAATAAAAGTGTCTCTACTCGTGTCACGTGGCCTATAAACAATTACTGTTCACTGATCGACTGTCTGTATGTACCTTCATTGATATGTTGATTTTGTTTACGTCTCGCCATCCATTACAATAAAAGTGTCTCTACTCGTGTCGCGTGGCCTATAAACAATTACTGTTCACTGATCGACTGTCTGTATGTACCTTCATTAATATGTTGGTTTTGTTTACGTCTCGCCCTCCATTACAATAAAAGTGTCTCTACTCGTGTCACGTGGCCTATAAACAATTACTGTTCACTGATCGACTGTCTGTATGTACCTTCATTGATATGTTGATTTTGTTTACGTCTCGCCCTCCATTACGATAAAAGAGTCTCTACTCGTGTCACGTGGCCTATAAACAATTACTGTTCACTGATCGACTGTCTGTATGTACCTTCATTGATATGTTGATTTTGTTTGGTTAACCACCTTTAAATAAAGTTAAAAAAATTGTTTTGTTTAACGACACCACTAGAGCACATTGATTTAATAACCATCGGATGTTGGATGTCAAACATTTAGTAATTCTGACATAGTCTTAAGGTCAATTCATACTTTGATTGTCGACCTCATGCGAAACTGAAAATTATCTTCTTATTAGGTAAACGAAACGGCCGTGTACGAACGCACACCAAAATTTAATAGAAATACCCAATGAGCCCACCGACGGTGATCAAACCCAGACCGACCTCGCATCAGCGTTTTAACACTGGGTTACGTCCCGCCCCACTGTTAAATAAGGCCATTCTTATAAAATATTTGTGTTTCGCAACCCGAACAGATTATCGTTATTATTACAAATATTAATTTGTTATGCAGGGATAAGAAATGGAGGAAACAAATAATGTTGTTCAAAACTAAATCGAGTCGATTTTTATGAATCTTTGGGTTACCAATTACAATATTTTGTTTTAATGTGTCTCTATTGTGTGTGTGTGTGTGTGTGTGTGTGTGTGTGTGTGTGTGTGTGTGTGTGTGTGTGTGTGTGTGTGTGTGTGTGTGTTTTGTTTTTTTAAAATAAACATTCAGCTAATTAATCATGTTATCTAAACTAACTGAAACGTAAATTACGTTGCTTAACGTTTTAGCCGCAAACGCTACAGCAGTGTGACCTATAAAAGATATTATTTGTGATTAATGGCCCAGTTTTTAACATTGGCTTTAAGCCATGTTGTCTTTGATTTACTCTAATAAGACACGGTAGTGCCAGAGGCGTGTGTACATTTTTAGACAGCATGCATTGTTAGCGCATCTTAGTATTCTGTCCAAAGGCAAAATTCACCGTGGTAGTACAAATTTACAATAGTTCGAGCTTGTACACAAAGGTCGATATGTGATTTTTTTACAAGAAGATCTACAATCACTGACAACTACTGAAATGTTTATAGACTGGAGGGTGGGGGATAGAGGATGAGGCAATATACAGGAATAAACAGGGCAGTACATGTTATGACCAGTCGTAGAGCGCTAGCTGGGACGGGATAAAGCAAGCGTACATCGAGGACAATCAATCCTGGGACTTATTGCACCTCAGGCGTGTGCTCTACCACTGTTCAATATTTTACTGCATTAATAAACAGTTTTTAATTATTAATATTCTAATTGCGTTAGTTAAGTTAGTTTTGTTTAACGCCACCACTAGAACACATTGATTAATTTCAATCATCGGCTATTGGATGTCAAACATTTGGTAATTCTGACTCGTAGTCATTAGAGGAAACCCGCTACATCTTTCCTAATGCAGCAAGGGATCTTTTATATGTACTTTCCCACACATGATAGCACACACCACGGCCTTTGATATACCAGTCGTGGTGCACTGGCTGGAACTAGAAATAGCCCAATGGGCCTACCGACGGGGATCGATCCCACACCGACCGCGCATCAAGCGAGCGCTTTACCACTGGGCTACGTCCAGCCCTCTAATTGCGTTAGTAACACAGTTTTGAAAGCATTGTATTGAAACAAGAAGGAAATGTTTTACTTAACAACGCACTCAACACATTTTATTTTATGGTTATATCGCGTCGGAGATATGGTTAAGGACCACACAGATACTGAGAGAGGAAACCCGCTGTCGCCACTTCATGGGCTACTCTTTTTTCGATTAGCAGCCAGGGATCTTTTATATGCACCATCCCACAGACAGGATAGTACATACCATGGTCCTTGTTACACCAGTTAGGGAGCACTGACTGGAACGAGAAATAGCCCAATGGGTCCACCGACGGGAATCGATCCTAGATCGATCGCGCGTCAGGCGAGCGCTGTTCCACTGAGCTACGTCCTGCACCGCATTGTATTGGATGCAAAAATCTGAGACACAATAACTATGAATTAGTGAAATTCTTGGATCAGGTATTATTGACCATGTCTTTCAACAAATGCTCATCACTGTCATCTCATAAAGACAAACCCCAGTCCCAAAAGTCAATGAGTGGAACCACAACCTGCCCGTAAGACAACCCAAACCCTTCTTCTCATTCCCTAGATAAATCAAATAAAACTTTTTTGTCAGGTATTGCTTAATTAATGTTTGTATATAATATACGTGTGTGTGTGTGCGCCTGTGTTTGTGAGTGTGTGTCTCTCTATGTGTATGTGTGTGTCTCTCTCTTCCTCTGTGTGTGTGTGTGTGTGTGTATGTGTCTTTGTGTGTGTGTGTGTGTATCTGTGTGTGTGTATATGTATGTATGTGTGTCTGTATGTGTGTGCGTGTGTATGTGTGTGTGTATGTGTGTCTCTCTGCGTGTGTGTGTGTGTATGTGCATGTGTGTGTGTATGTGCATGTGTGTGTGTGTGTGTGTCGTGGTATTTGCGTGTGTCTGCATCTCGCTCTTCATTTACAATATATTATTACAATTAACTGAAATATTTCAAAAGCCAAAAAAAAAAAAAAAAAAAAAAAGAGCGAGAGAGAGTGAGAAAGAAGCGCAAATCGCCTCTCGTTTGGCCATTACGTAATATTCTAGCAGCCTGTTCATCGATCTTCCATCTAAATTAAATGTCTTTGAAGAAAAAAACATCAAGATAAAATGAAGTATAGCTAAAACGAACGTGTTTAAATCGATATCAAGTGACATGGCAGCGTTCGATTTAACTGAATTTAGTTTTAAGCTACTTAACAAATTATCATCAACATGACATCCTTTAGCTAATTCTTCGCTGATCGATACAGTTGAAATAATTCTGAACTTCACCTGGCAGTTGACACAAGTCTGAACTTCACGGGAGTGGTACCAGCTGCTGGCGTCCTCTGTCAAAAATTACCCACAATATTGGTTCATGTGCTGGTGTTGTTGAACATAATAATCATATTAGAATTTCGAAAGCTCTGTTTCTTTCGTCGCGTACCCGCGGCTATAGTAACAAAGGATCGGAATAAAAAGTTTATGAGGCAAAATTGGTCTCAAAAGGGGTAATCAGATCATGGATTAAATTTCTTCTCGTTTGCAGATTTCCCTTCAGGTTGCATGCGTAAAAGATCTTTATAATAAAAATAGAAAAAAGAATTTACAAAAAAATGAAGAAAAAAATAAATAAAGAAAAGAAGAAAAGAAAAAAGAAAGATAAAAAAGAAGAAGCCTATAGTATTAGCTCAAACGTGATTTTCAGATAACATAAACGCCAAGACGTGTCATAAAAAGTTCCAAGTTTTACTCCATGACACTAAAGCACAGAGACGTTTTTGCAATTAATAAATATACAGGGAAACCCCTCAAAACCGGACTCTCGGCAAAATGGAATTCCATGATAACATGTTTAAATATAACTGCAGTACAGAACAGAACCTCTCCAAATCAGATACTAGTACCCATTAAATCCAGACTATTTCCCTCTCTAAATCAGATACTAGTACCCATTAAATCCAGACTATTTCCCTCTCTAAATCAGATACTAGTACCCATTAAATCCAGACTATTTACCTATCTAAATCAGATACTAGTACCCATTAAATCCGGACTATTTCCCTCTCTAAATCAGATACCAGTACCCATTAAACCCGGACTATTTACCTCTCTAAATCAGATACCAGTACTCATTAAACCCGGACTATTTACCTTTCTAAATCAGATACTAGAACTCAGTAAATCATGGACTATTTACCTCTCTAAATCAGATACTAGTACCCATTAAATCCGGACTATTTCCCTCTCTAAATCAGATACCAGTACCTATTAAAGGGACATTCCTGAGTTTGCTGCAAGTTTTAAGATGTTATCGACTAATTGAGACTTTTCAACGATTGTAATTACATATCAAATATATTTTTCTGCATAAAATATTAGTGGCTGTGTATTAAACGTGTTTCTGATCGTTCTAATAGTTGTACTAGGTTAAATTTCATTTTATTTCCTAAAATATTATTTTTTCGTACGTACGAAATTATTTGAAGACAAAATCCAGTTTGCGCTTCTTACAAATATTAAGACGACCAGAAACACATTGAATATACAGACACTTATGTTCTAAACAAGAAAATATATTTAATATGTAAGTTTAATCGTAGAAATATTTTATTAGAAGGAAACATCTTACAATGCAGCAAACTCAGGAATATCCCTTTAAACCCAGACTATTTACCTCTCTAAATTAGATACTAGTACCGATTAAACCCGGACTATTTACCTGTCTAATTCAGATACCAGTACCCATTAAACCCGGACTATTTACCTCTCTAAATCAGATACCAGTACCCATTAAACCCGGACTATTTACCTCTCTAAATCAAATACCAGTACCCATTAAACTCGGACTATTTACCTCTCTAAATCAGATACCAGTACCCATTAAACCCGGACTATTTACCTCTCTAAATCAGATACCAATAGCCATTAAACCCGGACTATTTACCCGTCTAAATCAGATACTAGTACCCATTAAACCCGGACTATTTACCTCTCTAAATCAAATACTATAACCCATTAAACCCGGACTATTTACCTTCCTAAATCAGATACCAGTACCCATTAAACTCGGACTATTTACCTTCTAAATCAGATACTAGTACCCATTAAACCCAGACTATTTACTTAGTCCTGTGGGCGTCTGGTTTAGGTTTGTCTATTATCAAATGGAACAAGTTGAAGAAATCACCCCCTAAACTGCCACCTAAATCTTGTGCTTGGAACAGCATATATTACAATACCCATAGAGAACATATCCAGGCAAATATGGTCTCGTGATCCTTTGCTATACCCAGATGTTCCTGGTACCGTGCTAACACAAATTTAAAGTCTAAATTACAAGCTCTAACTTTACGGCAATGCCTTATAAATTGTATGTAAACTCTGTAGAATTTGGATCTTCTATCTGGATCTTCTTCAGATACAAAGTGAAGTCACCAAAATTGTTGCTATCCTTGTTTTCCAGACAGTTGTTATTTTAAAACTTAAAACAACTTAAAGTAACAGTAGCCAACATATGGCTCCAAAAGTCATTAAATCGTTTTAAGCTATGCAAACCTATTTTACAATTGTTCTTAAATGCTCTCTACACTGCCCTCTCAAAAAACAAAAAAAAACCCACAACAATAAGTCATGCTATGTATGAACTATTTTTATTGTGTGCTGTGATGATAACCACAAAATACCTTTAACTCCACAATGCACTTTAATAACGTATGCATTATCATTAAGTAACAATATACAATATTAACCAATATATTTCTGTATCCCTCATCTTGGTTACCGGCAAAATACGGACAAACACCAACAAAAGTACATAATCAGATCAGGAGTTGAAATTACGGGACGAGTAGACTGGGTAAAGTACTAGTCACCATGGACTTTACTAGTCCACGTGTGTGGCTGGAACGACGTGACTAACAGACAGGCAGCATTTAATTGTGGTCGATCCTAAAACTCCCACAAAACAACCCACCTTACTATGACTGCTTATAATAATCACGTTGAGACGTAACACATCTAACTGGCATGAGGGACTAGCATAATTAAAGTGTCCTTATCCCTAGCACGTTCTAATCCCGTGTTAGTTTCTACCCCTAAATCTTAAAATGTGATTAATTACCCAGTGTCAACATTATTACCATTATGAGTAACAGTAAGGTAAATATACATATCTCTGATGCTTAAACATGTATGTCATGGACAGACTCCGACTTCGTCACAATCTTTCTCCAAGTTTTATATACACCTTTCAAAATAAAGTTAAGGACCACTTTTTCAAACACATGCCACACAAAGATGATTCAACCAAATGAGGCATTCTATGCTGAGGTTCAATTCAAAGATCAAAGGGCACCAGCAAGGAATTTCAAATAATCCATTTCATTAGTTGCAATGTCCATCGTTCGGTCAGTCACTCAGCGTTCTTTTTTGTGGAACGTTGGATTGGCAGTATTCCACTGGTGGTACTGCTAATAAACATGCATTGATGGGCACCAATTATAGCCAGAAATCCAATTGTGCATGTGCATCTCGTGATGATGCTCTAGCATGTCCCCGTGATAGCCGACTGTCCAGCAGAAAAATAGAAAAAATGCTGACATTTCCAACAACAACAACAAAAAGGTGTATTAAAAATGCCCTTTTGTTTTTGCCCTTTCAGTGTGGTTGTTGTGAATCTCGTGCGGGTGAAACTGTTGCATTACCATTTACTGTGCATGTCAGCAAGGGTAAAGTGACTGAAAACCAAAACAATATTGTTCTCCAATTTTTGACAATTATTATTATTATTTTTAAATATCCACTTAAAGATGCGGTCCTTAACTTTCTTTGAAGAGTATATTTACTGCACTGTACTGATCCGTTGGAAGTAGGGATGGTTAAATGTCTGCAGAGGTGTACATTAAGTTATTACTATCACTTCCGCTGGATTAGCAGTGTAATGGAGAGAATAACAGTGGCATGTAAATTGTGTTTTCAGCTAAAAAAAACCTAGAACACACTGGCCTCATTGGTGTAATGGTAAAGCCATTGCAAGTTTGGCTGATAAGTACGGAGTCCAAATAATAGTACTGGCTCCCACTCGGAGACATTTAAACATCTTTAGTGCAAAGGTGCAAGGCCACAACAGACTTTTTTTTCACGGACCACTAAATATTTACTGGGCTGAAAAATTCACTGTTCTAGGAAAACAGCCCAGATAGCCGAGGTGTATGCCCAGGACAGCGTGCCTGAACCTTATTGCTGTAACCATGAAAATAAAGTTAAGAAGAAAATCAACAACAAGCATTTAATCTAAATGGTTTGTCATTTCTCCAGTGATTGATGGACAGTAAAATAATGACGGAATGACAGAGGGTGGAGGTTGGTTACAATCTAATTAAAATTAGCTCCACTATTACATGTGGATCTAACAGCAGACCACTGGAGCTCATGTCCAGTTGACCTTTCATTCGACCAATCAAAACCTTACTTGCAAAATCATGCCAGTGATTTGAAAAGAATTTGAAAACAGTCTGGATTAAGCTGAGGGTATACGGAATGATTTGGGTGAATTACGAAGTATGCCGGAAACTAATTTCAATATAAAATTTTATATAAAATTCGGTCCAAGACGAAAAAAACCTGTGATGGTATAGCCATAAAATCTCTTTATACATGTACTAGTATACAATCCAGAGTTTATTACTGCACTTTTCCCCATGTTTTTTCAATGCCGAAATAGACTAAGAAGTTCGCCTATTGCATAAATAGTCTCAACTGATATTTTTAGAATTTGTATGCTCCGAATAACGTTATAAAAGGCGAAGTGTAATTGGTTGATATTTAAATTATTATTTATAGATGAAATGCCATCTGGACATGGGAGTCCACGCAATGCTGTTAGATCTACTGGTGAGACTAGTGGAGCTAATTTTAATCAGATTGAGGTTGGTTATGGAATGCATAATGTAGACATTCAAAATACATAACATTATATTGCTTATTTAATTGGAAAAGATGGCTGAACCCCATTAATACTGAAAAAACCCAGGCTAATTCTGCTGACTTTGTGTGTGTGTGTGTGTGTGTGTGTGTGTGTGTGTATATATATATATATATATATATATTATAACACCTCAGTCCTGTTATATATTCTAAATTAAGATATGAACATGTTTAAGGCCTCACTAACAAGTGGTCCATCTAAATGGGCTCCTTGGAACTAAGGTGCACAAACAGTCAAAGGTGACAAATTAAGATAAATGTGAATTCTGGAATGAAAAAAGAACTGAAGATTATATAACAATCTTGGAAATTGTAAATGCCAATATTAGCAATTTATACTTGATGTAAATTGAATTATTTAGCATGAGATTCAATGACAGGATATCTGCATAGTGAGATCGAACACAAAAGTATTACCAGATTAGTTTTTAGATACCCCCCACCAACCACCACAACAGAGAAAACTTTGTTTTGTTTAATAACACTACTACAACACATTGATTAATCACTGGTTATTGCATATTAAACATATAATTTTTGATGTTATCGTCTTTAGAAAAAATCTGTTACATTTTCCATCAGCAGCAAGGACCTTTTATATGCAAAAATATATCTAAATAAGTATCTAATAATAATGTTAATCATGTTTCATGTGTTTTACCAATATTAGTTAACAACTAATAGACAAAACACCTCTCATTTATATCTACAGAAACTTATATCTGCCAATCTGCACTTTAAAAAAAAATTAAATACTGTATCCATATTTTATTTTGTGAGATCCCATACTTCTTTACAGGATCCTGTATGGGTTTTCTTTTATGGGATCCCAAACAAAATGTTTACATGCTATACTTTTACAATAAGTTTATTTAGATTAGTTGTAATTTTGTGTGTACAGAATAACATGCTTATGAAAAATATTAATTTTACAACTACATGTATAGACAATAATGGTTAAATATTTCCTGTTATTTTAGTTCAAACAAAAAGTTAAACATTAGAGAAGCCCACCTCTTGGGAAGTTAGTCTACAGAAACAGACTCACCCATGAGCACAAGGTCATAGCTATCCAGGAAGATGTAGCAAAAACCTATCATATATACATTAAGTACATGTAGATTTCCCATCCCTCGCCATGTAAGACAGGCGTATTCCATGATGTCAGTCCATGCGGAATAAATCGGTCTTGCATGACAACGTGACTTCTACTGTTTGAGCTGATATTAACATTGGGTGATGTCATGTAAACGGCAAAATAACGCAAAAAATGTTTTTTTATACTTCTGTCATAATGAAATTAATGAAACCTGCTGTCATAATGAAATTATACTACCAGTACTTTTAGTATAAACCATTTTTGGGTACGATATTTTCAATGGTTATGATTATTTTATTATGAGATAAAAAAAAACAATTTAGGTTTTTCACATTTTCCCAAAATGCTTGTTTTTCATGTACTGGATGGGGGGAAAATAATCCTCCATTATGTATCCATGTGGGACAGGGCTATTCCACTCTCGGGTACATAATATGTCATCCCTGACAACAAATTATGTACCCTCAGGTGGAATAGACCTGTCCCACATGGACACGTATGAAGGATTCTTTTAATCTGGGTCCACTGACACAACTGATAAGAGCATTAAAAGTGAAATTGCGAATTTGTCCAAGTGTAGATAAATAGATGTCACCACACTCACATTTTACAAGGCAGCCCAGCCAAAGTAATTGTAGACGTTTCGAACCTTTTCTGGTACAATGCAATGAATATCACCTAAGGGATAAAAGTAGTAAAGCTGTTAAACGTATGAGTAAGAGTATGTTGTGATGAAAGTAATTTATATTTGAATTAGGGGGTTTTAGGGCTATCATAGAAAGCCACATAACAAGAGACAAGCTTCAAGGAGTTGGAATAAGACTTATACTGCGATTTTATCAGCCATTTACATTCTGGAGTCGACCTACAGCTCATCGATACGTCTGTTAGTAAAGAGTTGCGCCAACAGGAATGTCATCAATCCTGGGAATGTTGTACCACTGCTGTGGTTGACTGGTAGAGAGGTCAATAGAGGCAGAAAAAAGAGAGTGTGAGGAGGAAATGTGTGTGTGGGGGAGGGGGGGGGGGGGGGGGGGGGGGGGAGAGACTGTTGAGTCACTCAGGTCTGCCAGCATTTACTAGATAAACAATGGATATCAGGAAGAGTTTCGAAAAGAGTTTCTAAGTGATGCAAACTGTGTTTGGTTTGCAGTGCATCCCAGAGATTAAGCAAAGACTGTCAGAATTCCGGAATTTGATTGTCCGTTATTTACAGCCCTGTCTCCATATGTAACTATTTGTAGTTTGTAGAGATGAAGAACTTGTTCTTGAGATTCTTCTGGATGAAACAAACAGAATTCAAAGTAAAGTAAAAGACAACTGGCTAAAGGCCAGAGAAGAAGGTTTGAACAAGGACTGGTTTTATCATCAATGTCAAGACAAAAGGTTACTAAGTGGTCCAAACAGCAGGAGAATCTGCTAAAGATAGTTCGGACAAGAGTTTGTAATTGATGCAAACTGTTTGGTTTGCAGTGTATGCCACAGATTATGCCAAGACTGTTAGAATTCCGGAATATGATGGTTCGTTATCCAAAATGTCACAACAAAAAGTTATTAAGTGAACCAAACTAAAAACAGTTGAGGAATGGAAGGAGGAATGAGGACAATCAAGGAGACAGACAAAGAGAGTGGTCAGCATGACTTTACACCATTATTAGCATCCACCAGACGGAGTCCTCAAGGGGGTGGGACGTAGCCCAGTGGTAAAAGCACCTGCCAGATGCGCGGTCAGCCTAGGATCGATCATTGTCGGTGGACCCATTGGGCTATTTCTCGTTCCAGCCAGTGCTCCACAACTGGTGTAACAAAGGTCGTGGTATGTACTATCCTGTCTGTGGGATGGTGCATATAAAAGATCCCTTGCTGCTAATATCTGTGTGGTCCTTAACCATATGTCTGACGCCATATAACCGTAAATAAAATGTGTTGAGTGCGTCATTAAATAAAACATTTCCTTCCTTTCCAGTCCTCAGGATTCAAAACCAGGATACAACCCTGAGGATCCATATTTCGAGGTGAATAGACAACTGAAGTTGGTGGATCTCTCAATAAGAAAGGATTGGGCTACAGCATTATTATTCTTGATAACCATCCAGAATATCTGATACGAAGCAAAGAGTGGCTTTAAGCCTGCCAATGACAACAGGCTGTGGGATTCCCTCTTAAGGAGAATGACCATGCTGGGAGAGTCAACACCCAGACCAACTACTGGTGGGATAACTCTGAAAGGAGAACAGCTGAATATCAGGCGAAAAATACTGGTCGCCGTGTTAGGCTGCGACAAAGTTTTAATCAGCAAAGTCATCAGATAGGTGAACAACTTTCAAATGAATTAAGAAAGAAATGTTTTATTTAACAATGCACTCAACACATTTTATTTACGGTTATATGGCATCAGACATATATTGAGGAAGGAAACCCACTGTCACCACTTCATGGGCTACTCTTTCCGATTAGCAGCAAGGGATCTTTTATATGCGCCATCCCAGACAGAGTAGTACATACCACGGCCTTTGGTATATCAGTAGTGGTGCACTGGCTAGAATGAGAAATAGCCCACTGGGCCAACCGACGGGGATCGATCCCACACCGACCGTGCATCGAGCGAGAGCTTCACCACTGGGTTACGTCCTGCCCCTAGGTCACCAGACAGGTGAACAACTTTCAAATGAAGAAGACAAAACCCGTCATCAGCAAGCCAACTCTTGACCAGCTATCAGTTGTAGATAGTGATGCTGAGCAGCAGGAGTTCCTCTCCAGGGAGTCGGTCAATCCACCTGGAACATCTGCTGTGCAGAGATCACGGTCGCTTTCAGAGCAACAATTACACAAAATTCCTAAAATGTCTTTACCATTGGATAACATGCCAGACGATTCCTCAGAGGAAGAGTCTGTCAAGATTATCAGAACTACCAAAGGCTAAAAAGACCATGTCCATTTTGCTAAATACAAGTATATAAAGACCATGGTAAAATTAATTAATTTCAAATTCTTTCAATAAAACAGAAAAAAAAGACGTATAATCAGCTGAGAAAACTGAGAATATTGTTTTACAAATCAAACAGGAATATTAGAAAAAAGAAACTTTTACTTATTAAAGAAAGACAAAGTGCAAAAAGAGACCTGGTAATATGTTTATGTTAAAAGGGATTTTTTCCCACACACCAACAAAAAAATACTGATTTTGAAATGTTCAAATACCAGGAAGTAACTCAATTGTCTGGGGAAACTAACGACACTTTCCACACACAAGTTCGACAGTTATCACTAACATGCGAATTTACTGACGTACATCGAGAAATTAAATGTCAAATTATTCGAGAAATTAAATTTCAAATCACTCCAGAAATTAAATCTCAAATTATTCCAAGATGCTCTTAAAAACGTTTGAAACAACGTGCACTTTGTGACAACACAGATCTGACAACATTACTATTGGCCGCTTGTCTGCAATGCAACTGTCAGATTAACAGGCATCAGAAACGGAAAAAGAGTGAAATCAAGGAAACTGCCAAAGTGGAACATATATCACGGAAATCAAGCTACATTCATGAAAATGCAGCCCACTTCATTTGATTTAACACATTTATATTGTTTAAATGAAAGACAGACATGCAGAAATTGTGGAGGAGCATTAAGTCTGAAAAAAGGGAACTCATGTACTTTTTGTAAGAAACCCATGCACTTTGCAAGAGTATGTGGACTGAAATTAAGGCCGACAAAAGCAACAAACCACAGTCTTCTTGATAGAGTGTTTATACCACCATTTATCATATCATTAACCATGGTAGATTATGACAACATAAATTGCAATGTTTGCAGCAAATGAAGCAGTTACATTGAGGGGGAAATGACAGCAAAACGACGGGCATACCTTATAACACCTCTTCACCAGGCATTATTAATAATTGATATTGAACATTTTCTTCAGACAACACTTTACATTTTTTCCAGTTGCAGCGAAGGATATTTTAACAGTTAATTTCAAAGGTTTTTTGTTAAATAAAAAATAAAAAATATATTGATTATTAATAATTGATATTGAACATTTTCTTCAGAGACAACCCTCTACGTTTTTTTCAGTTGGAGCGAAGGATATTTTAACAGTTAATTTCCAAGGTTGTTTGTTTTATTTTTGTTTGAATAATATATGACTGGATTGGCACTGATGTGGAAACTGAAGCAGTGCTCAACATATTCGCCAAACTCCACTGGAGTGGAATACAGCTATATGACATAATGGGACTGGTGAAAAGTCAACAATGGATAGCCATAAGTTAACCTACTGCTCAGCTGCAATCAGAGATTGTTATCCTGGGACAGACTAAGCCCACAGCTAAATGCTGATGGGAAAAGTCAACAATGGATAGCCATAAGTTAACCTACTGCTCAGCTGCAATCAGAGATGGTTATACTGGAACAGACTAAGCACACAGCTAAATGCTGATGGGAAAAGTCAACAATGGATAGCCATAAGTTAACCTACTGCTCAGCTGCAATCAGAGATGGTTATACTGGAACAGACTAAGCACACAGCTAAATGCTGATGGGAAAAGTCAACAATGGATAGCCATAAGTTAACCTACTGCTCAGCTGCAATCAGAGATTGTTATCCTGGGACAGACTAAGCCCACAGCTAAATGCTGATGGGAAAAGTCAACAATGGATAGCCATAAGTTAACCTACTGCTCAGCTGCAATCAGAGATTGTTATCCTGGGACAGACTAAGCACACAGCTAAATGCTGATGGGAAAAGTCAACAATGGATAGCCATAAGTTAACCTACTGCTCAGCTGCAATCAGAGATTGTTATCCTGGGACAGACTAAGCACACAGCTAAATGCTGATGGGAAAAGTCAACAATGGATAGCCATAAGTTAACCTACTGCTCAGCTGCAATCAGAGATGGTTATACTGGAACAGACTAAGCACACAGCTAAATGCTGATGGGAAAAGTCAACAATGGATAGCCATAAGTTAACCTACTGCTCAGCTGCAATCAGAGATTGTTATCCTGGGACAGACTAAGCACACAGCTAAATGCTGATGGGAAAAGTCAACAATGGATAGCCATAAGTTAACCTACTGCTCAGCTGCAATCAGAGATTGTTATCCTGGGACAGACTAAGCCCACAGCTAAATGCTGATGGGAAAAGTCAACAATGGATAGCCATAAGTTAACCTACTGCTCAGCTGCAATCAGAGATTGTTATCCTGGGACAGACTAAGCCCACAGCTAAATGCTGATGGGAAAAGTCAACAATGGACACAGCTAAATGCTGATGGGAAAAGTCAACAATGGATAGCCATAAGTTAACCTACTGCTCAGCTGCAATCAGAGATGGTTATACTGGAACAGACAAGCCCACAGCTAAATGCTGATGGGAAATGACAGGTGTGTGGCATGAATAGCCGAAAGAGACAAGCATCTGTCGTGGATGGAGGAAAGGACTGGGATGTAAAGATGGATAGTGAAAGAAGTTAAAGATAGCAGGAGCTGCCAGATTGGAAAGAAATGAGATGGAAGTCAAAAACAAAAAAACAACAGTAAAACAATCGGCATACCTTATAACACCTCTTTACCAAGAATAACTTCTGTTCACTAAGTTAATGTGCAGTGGTTCAACATAGCACGTTGTCTTGCATAGCTTGATAGTTTTTGCCATCGCATTAGACGAAAATGCATTATCTCGAGTTCTATTAATCTGAACAGAAATAGTGTGTACATTTGTTCATTAAACTAACAACTTTCTAAAGTAAAATTAAATATTTACACATGACGGTCTCCACCCTGCATTTACTCATTACTGTCTTATCCCTATTACTACTGTAAGATGAGAATAGTTTATATGAATTTCAAGCAATTTTACCTTCAGTATTATCATATAGTTTACTACTAATAAGAAATCACTCTTTCTTTGTCATGCTATGATTGCATAATTTACATAGTCTGCTTCTGTGAAAAAAATAAAGCTTAGAGTTACTTATTCTATTTTTTAAACCAAGCCCATCAATCAATAAATGTAGAAAACTGTTTTATGTGGGAATTTTTGTTTTTCAAGTTTGTTGTTTCAAGTCTACATTAGAGCACATTGATTATTAATAACTGATATTGAACATTTTCTTCAGAGACAACCCTCTACATTTTTTCCAGTTGCAGCGAAGGTTATTTTAACAGTTAATTTCAAAGATTGTGTTTAAAAAAAAAAAAAAAAAAAAAAAAAAACAACTAGTTAATGACGTAGGATATTGGCTTTATCCTATTCAAGCCGAATGGGACATTTCCCAATAAAACTTCTAGTCAGTAACTTTACCCAGAATGCAAGAAAAGGCTTCTGAAGAAACACTAAATGATACTGGATCTCCCAAAAGGAATCTGGCACTTTGGGCCCTTAAAGCTCACAAATGACCCTCCACACACATCACCCCAACATATTTTTTTTTAAATCTGAGACCAAAACCATGAATTTCACCATTTATTGTACCCTTTGGGCCATAAAGACCAGGTGAGATTTACATCTGTGGTGAAATGCATGCACCAAGCAAGGCAGTACAGCATGAATGACATTACTCATCCTACGGACAACATGATAGTAAATATGAAAGAAAGAAAGAAAGAAATGTTTTATTTAACAACGCACTCAAACCATTATATTTGTTAAGGATTACACAGATAATGAGAGAGTAAACCCGCTGTCGCCACTTCATGGACTACTCTTTTCAATTAGCAGCAAGGGATCTTTTATATGCACCATCCCACAGACAAGGTAGTAAATACCACAGACTTTGATATACCAGTCGTGGTGCACTGGCTGGAAAGAGAAATAGCCCAATAGGCCCACCGACGGGGTAGTAGATATGAATAGTGCTAAAAAATTCTCAAACTTTGATCTGAATGGAGCTTATCACCAGTTACAACTGTGAGAATTCTGGGTACATTCACTACACACACTGGACTTGCTGAAATTTGTCAAAGCTCACTCCGAACATCAGAAGGACTAGATGATGTACAGAACATGAATGATGACATCATTGTATTTGTTCGTATACGAGACGAAAATTTTAATAGAAGGTTAGAAGCCACATTTGCCTGTCTTAAGAAAAGGAATTTGACACTAAACAAGTGTAAGTGTGACTTCAACAAATCACAATTGGTGTTTTATGGTTACGTATTTTCTGATAATGTATATTCAGCAATGATGGATTTTTCAGTGATTAAAAATGCAGCCCTTTCAAGCAATATTGGTGAAATGAGATGTTTCCTTTGAATGACAACTTACGTTTGTGGATTTATTAAAAACTATTTGACAACCACAGATCCACTGAGAGTGTTGACAAAGCAAAATGTTAAGTTCAACTGGACTGAAGCACAACAGAAAACTTTTGATAAACTGAAACAGGATATGGCAAGTGACACTGTCATGATGTACTTTGGTACAAAGATGGAAACACAACTGATTGTCAATGCCAGCCCAGTTGCATTAGATGTAATACTGAACAAGAAAAAAACGGTGGTTGTTTTACAAGCAGGGCAATTTCAAATAATGTATGCACCAAAACACAACATCTGTGGTTCCAAATGTAAGTTGGTGGTTTTAAATGGAGTCCTGACTTGGTAGCTTCAACATTAAATAAAAATCTTTTTAATAATTAATAATAATATTCAAATGTTTTCTGAGTTTTTGTGCACATTTTTGACAACTACCATTAGGTTAAACTCAAAAAAAAGTAGCCATAATTCAGTTACACACAAAAATATCAATGACATGTGGGGCATGATAATTACATTGGGAGACTTTACAAACTACTTAAATTACAGACAATTAACTGTCAAACATTTAATACAGTTCTGTAATCTTAAACAATTCCCTTGTTTGTGTCAAGGAGTTCATTAAAAATGTTTTTAAAATGTCATGTGCACAATCAAAGAAAAAAAGGGTGGAGAAATAACAATATTCACACAAAAACTGTAAAAAGCAAGTTTTAATTGACATTGAAAAGGACTTGTTTTTCCTTGATTGACAAAACAAACTGGATAAACTGAAGAGTTCTGTTTTAGAACAGAGAATTCTCAAGATATGAAAACTGACAACAGTAGTACCATTGGGGATTTATATACAAAAACAAAAATGAAGCTACTTTCAGTTCTACATCACAAACATCAGGATTTCTGATGAAAACCATTTGCCAGTGGTTCTTCCTCCCACTAAAAAAACTTACCCGGTAAGTCATCTGCACTAGAAACCTTTAAATTCCAGCTGTAATTCTGAATTACTTGCAAAAATATTTGGATCTACAGGTGAAAGTGACGATGACGAAATGATTCAGACTCATGTAGTCCACATAGGATCGCACAGCTGATGGTGTCAACCCTCCAAAATTAGACACATCAGATACTGATAGAGAAATTACATTTAGGGTCTGCAGTCATACTAAACATGGATGTAGCCTACATGGCACGTCACCCACTGCATGTCATGAATCATGCATGCACTATTTTTTAATGGCAGTTATTGCAGCCAGAGCGGGACGTAGCTCAGTGGTAAAGTGTTTGCTTGATGCACAGTCGATCTGGGATCGATCCCCGTTGGTGGGCCCATTGGGCTATTTCTCACTCCAGCCAGTGCACCACAACATATATCAAAGGCTGTGGTATGTGTTATTCTGTCTGTGGGATGGTGCATATAAAAGATCCCTTGCTGCTATTGAAAAGAGCAGCCCATGAAGTGGTGACAGCAGGTTTCCTCTCTATATCTGTGTGGTCCTTAACCATATAACTGTAAATAAAATGTGTTGAGTGCAACATTAAATAAAACATTTCCTTCTTATTACAGCCATTGCAAAATAACTGTTTTTAATGTAAGTACGGTTTACTGTGTAGGTTATTTGCATAGCTCATCGGTCAAGGGAGCCCACTCGACTGTGTATATGCGTACGGAAATAAAATTACTTTGTCCGTTACGTTTTGAAAGGAAGCTGGAAAATTTCTTAAAACATAGCACATCACCGACTGCATCATGCATGCACTATTTTTAATACCAATATTACCTCTCACTGAAAGAAAATGGATGACTTGACTTAAACTGTTTTAACGTGGTTATATCCTTTCAAGGTTTAGGTAGGCCTACCAAAATGGACAACAAAAAGCTAACTGTTGCTGTCCAGTCTCGAATGGTTATTTATCACAAGTCGTGTAATAATTGATATAATTTTCAGATGATGATGAATGGAAAATGTCTAAAGATGTGCATCCGTGTTTGATATGAATATATCCTTAGTCATTCAAGTTTTTAAAATGCCACCAAGGTTACATAAATCAAAGCAAAAAGCACTCACAATATGGTGTGTTTGATGGTCATGACCAAAGAGGTAGAAACAAACTAGGAAACAAGCTGGATGACAAGATTATCCAACATATCAAGAAGCACAATGAATCTTTTTCCAGAATGGAGGCCCACTATTCAAGAAAAGATTCACAAAAAGAGGATCTGGTTCGAAATTTTAATATAAAGAAAATGTATGAATTGTATTTGGTGACCTGCAACACAGATAATATTCTACCTGTGAAGGAAGGCAAATATTGGCAAGTATTTTTTGAGAATTACAATTTGTCATTTTTCAAACCTAAAAAAGACCAATGCTCTATGTGCAGCTTGTATGAAATGAAAAGGCCAAGGCAGACTATGGATGAAGACACAGAAAAACCACACAGAGAACACTAGACTTGCACAAATGAATCCAGTGAAGAGCAAAGACAAAGATAAGGGTTACCATGTAGAAACCTTTGATTTGCAAGCTGTTTTAGCAATGCCATGCTCCCTTGTTGGAGAGCTATGCTATAAGCAAAAACTGTCTTTATAATCTAACACCCCTGCACGTGCTTTAACCTCACCGTGGTGCAGGGGTGTAACATTCTCTTTGAGAATGGCCAATACAGCACAAAATTGAAATTTTGAGTAAAAGTCAGTATCTACATGTATCTGTGATATTTATATTTTTGCACAGTTCTTTACACTGTTTTATTTAAATCTTGCATTTTTATATTGATGTTGATCATCACTTCATGTTTAGCATTTACCATAGTTTGACACCCAATAGCCGATGTATTTTTCGTGCTGGGGTGTCATTAAATGTTCATTCATTCATTTATAATCTAACATTTTGCTCTGAGTGACAAGAAAGAAAACGGCATGGTATATATGTGATGAAACAAAAACAAAGAGAGGAGTTTGTTAATCATTTGTAACTTTCTAGTACTTAATATATTAAGTTTGATATTATCTTATTATTCATCATAATAGTTGTCTTGTTTTATTTATATAGCTAATTGGTTATATGCAAAATGTACATGTGCGGTAAATATCACACTTTGTTACTAAACCTGTTTCAGTTATCAATATTTTATTTTGTTCACAAAAAGAAACTAGTATAATCTTCAATTTGTAAGTAAGTGTACATCTATAAAACTATTAAAATGGCTATGTGCCAAATGTCACCATTCTGTACAAGATTAAGACTACTTTTCATTTGCAGAAAGGAGACATGCTAATTTTACTGTTACATAATCATAAATATACCACATTTTTAATTATTTCACATTATATTGCAAAACATAAATTCTCAACCTTTAAAAGTTTGTTTTAAAACAACAGAAAATGCACTTGTCCCTGTTCTATTCAAAACTCTCAAATCATTCTCAAGATTGCAATTTTCCAACAGAGAAAGAATGTTTGATGGCAGACCAGAATAAGGTAATTAAATCAAATTTTATTTTAAAAAAACACCTGTTTTCTCATTTCTGGCAAAACATTTCTGCTTTAAATAATATTTATGTGACATCGATTCAGTAACTGATGTGAAATATATTTTTAATTGTATTATCTCCAAACATTTTGTAAAAAATTTAAGTGATCTTGTGAGTCCACAAGAAAAAAACAAGAGCCCATAAAAAACAAAACATAAAGAAGAGGATCGGATTGACATATATGGGCTTCTGTATATATTTCATTAAATAAATATTCCTAAATATTAGGAATGGGTATTATGACAATTTTCATGTATATGTATATATATATATATATATATATATATATATATATATATATGTATATGTATATGTATATGATAGATATATAGATAGATATATAGACACATATATATATGATATAGGTACCCTGTATCCCAATATGTATTACAAATATACAGTCAAATGTCGTTATTTCAACCTCTGTTATCTTGCCAGTTCAGGCTATCTCAAGGTCAAGAAATGGACAGGTGGCATAATTTTCAGTAACAACTATAATCTGTTTGTGTCAAATAAAAGAAAACAATGAACTGGCTATATAACAATAAACTACATCACACTTATACTCATATAAAAACATATTAAGTTTTAAACCCATAACAACTCTTGTAATATTTTTGTACAAAATAGATTAATATTCATTAAACTTGTATAAAAACATATTATTAAGTTTTTATCCCATATCAACTCTTATAACATTTAATACTCTGTACAAAGAGACAATATACCAACTGACCACAGTAATGTAATGGTTAAGACTGGCAGATACTGGGTTCAGCATTTCAGCATTGGTCCCAAACAATGAGTTTTAATGGGTCAATGGGGAGGTTAAGTCCACTACCAAACACAATGGGTTTTAATGGGTCAAAGAAAGGTTGAAAAAAAGAAAGAAATGTTTTATTTAACGACACACTCAACACATTTTATTTACGGTTATATGGCGTCAGACACATGGTTAAGGACCACACAGATTGTGAGAGGAAACCCGCTGTCTCCACTACATGGGCTACTCTTTCCAATTAGCAGCAAGGGATCTTTTATTTGCACTTCCCACAGGCAGGATAGCACAAACCATGGCCTTTATTGAACCAGTTATGGACCACTGGTCAGTGCAAGTGGTTTACACCTACCCATTGAGCCTTGCGGAGCACTCACTCAGGGTTTGGAGTCAGTATCTGGATTAAAAATCCCATGCCTTGACTGGGATCCGAACCCAGTACCTACCAGCCTGTAGACCGATGGCCTAACCACAACGCCACCGAGGCCGGTAATGGGGAGGTTGAAGCCACTACTAAACACAATGAGTTTTAATGGGTCAATGGGGAGGTTGAGGCCACTACCGAACACAATGTGTTTTAATGGGTCAATGAGGAGGTTATGGCCACTACCAAACACAATGTGTTTTAATGGGTCAATGAGAAGGTTATGGCCACTACCAAAGCTTTAGATCTCACCAATTTTGACAAACAGATTTTTTTTTGGTGTTCTGAATGTGGCAAGGTGTTTTTAGTGCATTAATATTATTAGCATCTACCGAGGAGTTAATTAATGCGAGTGATGGTGGGCAGACTAAAATGTGACATGAAATTAATGTGAATGGCCTCCCTTTGAAATATTATCTTTCCTAACACCACACGTCTGTGTACTTTTTGGTTAAATCAGTTACAGGTGTCTTCAATGAGATCAACTTGTTAACATGTCTGTATACACATCATGTTTAGTTCCTATTGTTTTTGGTGATATCAACTCATAGCATATTTTTGCTGCTATCATTTACGTAACATGTATAGTGACCTAAATCTGACTAAACATTAGCATACATGTACCATTACAACTGTATGCCAACACAGCTGCAGGGAACTTGAACAGTAAAGATAAAGAAAAGATCAACTGCAATATTAGTGTGCTAAAACCCATTTACATGTGATGGATCGTGGCAGCTTTTGACAGGGTTGCCAAAGACCCTGCAATCGTCAAATGTGGCTGGCAGCTTGCTGGACTATTGGACAATTTGTCTATCTCATCTACGATGAATTGTGCTCCAGTTGTTTTATAAAATAATGTATTAGAATTTTGTTTGTTTGTTTCAATAGCGTGTGACATATAACTTGCTGGACTATTTGACAATTAGTCTGTCTCGCCTACAATGAATTGTTTTCCAGTTCTGTTTTATAAATATATTAGAATTTTATTTTACTTAATATTTTTGGGGAGGGGTTATGTTTTAATAACGTGGGACACATATACAAAACATACGCATGTAGAAATAAATGCGTAATATTATTAATGCAAATAATGCAAACTCGCATTTTTCGCATTAATATTAATGATCGCACTAATTTTAGGATCTACAGTATTCAGAAATGCACTTTATGTTCCTTTAAACTAATTAAAGCTTAACATTTCAGTGTTTTTTAGGTGAAATGTTTTGACGTCAGCATGTTTGTACTCAATATGGGTGCAATTATTTGGGGCATATGTATTTTGGGCACAACATTTATGGCCTTGTTTTTGGCGCAATCTAAATCCCCAACTAATCTGACTTCTGTCTTACTAATCACAAACAACTAACCATTAACCTACTAACCTGGACAGACGTGCTGAAATGTGTCCAGGACTGCGAGCTTTAACCATAACTTGATTTTAACAAAGAAGTAACATAAAACAAATGAACAATAAATAATAAATGTCCACCAAATTATTTTCTTAAACACCTATAAACAAAACTATGTATCATACTGCACAGGGGAAAATATAATAGCTTATTCATATAATAATAATATTAATATGAGCCATCACACACCAAAAGCTACAACTTAGCTTAACATCAGAAACCAAGAACACTGGTGGCACCGTAAGTCTGTGCACCTAAGCATTTGTGTTATCTTTTAAAGTTAAATTTTTTCTTTAAAAATATTTGTTTCACTGCTACAGTACAATGGAACAATAAACATGATACAATTTTTTTTTTAATTTTAAACTTAAGTAGTGAGCAATTTTTTTGTGGCACCCCACTGTATTTACTGGCCTGCATGATGGCACATAAGTTTATACGGCAAACATTAAAACAACCACTTCTGTCGCTACTGTTCATAGAAACAACAAACAGGCAAATGGATCAGAGTTTTCGCAAGTTCAAGACAACAAGCACTTTCTATGATAGTTTGTTTCAGTTTAATTTAGATTATTGCAAATAAGATGAATTTAAATAGTGTTCCATCCTCCTTAGTTTGAATATCACAAAATGACAATATAAAAAATGCCAATGTCAAAATTTATTTTCATTATTCAACAAAAGTTGTCTGTTATTAACTGTGTAAATGAGCACAAATAGTGTTCGTTAGCCATATAGTATAATCAATGATAATTATGAAACAGACTATGGCTAAAAATAGGCCATGCTGTAAGCTTTATAGTTTCGACAGCCATATTGGTTGTGTTGTGTCACTCGGAGGGAAATTAAAGATGTTTACGTTAACTAATAAAATAAAACATTTATTTGATTTATGGATTCATAAAATATAATACTGTATGTATTGAAACTTCTATGTAAACTTGTGTAAGTTGATATACAAGGTTGATCATTACAGTAGTGACAGACAGGTATTGACAGGTGATACAAAAACATGTTGATCGAGGCTGGCAAAAGTATACTTTTAGTGCATTAATTTAAAGGGTTTTTTTTCAATCAAACTGTTATCAGTTTTATACATATATTCACAATCAAGATGTGTTGTTTTAACAATTGTTTTATGAATTAAATTAATGTTGTTTGTTTGTTTACAAACATAGCCCAACTTGTTTCAAGACTTAATGTAACGTAATTAACATACACAGACTTTTGTGCCGCGCAGACTAATGTGACATGTGTAAACCTGTCTCAAAGTTGACATTGTTAACTCTTTATTTTTACAACATATAAAAGACAGGACGATAATACCTGAATATAAACAAAACAATTAAGGTTATCAGTTAAAAGTTTGTTTAACGACACCACTAGTGCACATTGATTAGTTAATCACTGGCTATTGGATGTCAAACATTTGATAATTCTGACACAGTCATCAAAGGAAAGGATAGCACATACCACAGCCTTTGATATACCAGTCATGGTGCACTAGCTGGAACAAGAGACAGCCCAATGGCTGATGTTATCAGATGTTTTTGTAAAAAAAATAAAAATATCCAAAAATATTTTATATTTTATTTATATATTAGTTGAAGGTTTTCCCATGTGATGGTTCATTTTTTTTATATACATGTAGACGTATGTAAAACTTAAAATATCTAAGCAGAAACAATATGGTCTGTAATTTCATAATTTATGTGTATAAATAATAATAATAATATTTTGTGAAATAATATGTCATGTTAAAATCGCAATACAGTATTTCATCTTCCATAATAACCAATGTAAAAAAATAACCCACAAATAATAACAAGTTCATCGGTTTTATGCAGCTAAAAATCTCCAAATGGCTGAGATTTGATGCTCACTGGAACCCATTCTTTCTAAGCAATGTAGAGCTTGAAGTTAAAGGGACTCCGAGGCCCTTGCAATTTTAAGATATTTCCAACTATTAGAGACTTGGATGACTAAAATAAAGAAAACTTGGATTGTTTTCTCTTTTCATGAATGCTTGACATGACCTCTGACCTTTGGGCCAGTCCATGGGAGTGAGGGGGGAGGGATACCATAGGTCAGATGTCAGAGGTCAGGTTATGTATGAAGAAAAATAACTGTCTACTTTCTTTGTAATATTTATGTCTGTATATACATTCAATGTTTTTCTGGTTGTCTTAGTGTGTGTAGTGGCTCAAAATTCATTTTACTTCCTAATATATATTTTATAATATATTATATACTATATGTATGAAATTACTGGGAGATAAAATCAAGTTTGGTCTACTACAAACGTAAGGATATCCACAAATATATCAGCATTATACCGTACAAATTACAACTAAATAATTTCTTTCTTTTTTATTGGAATACATGTGTACCTTTAGTTGACGACCAGCAGATTTGGATATGTTCAAGTGAGGCAGACACTCCATAATGCTGTCAACTCTGTTAACAGGGTATATAAACACATTACTATTTTGATGTTCTCAGTTATTTATACAAAGATTATGCTTAGGATTGATTAATTTGTAGTTATTTATAATTTTAAAAAAATATATAAAACGGCAAAATATGGCACTTGTATCTATGATATAAATATAGCACTTTTATTATGTAATTTCATTCATTAAAAAGGCTCTATTCATCGAAAACATCTTACAATGGATGCACACTCAGGACAATCTCTTTAACAACAATAATAAGTTCATTGGTTTCCTGAAGCTAAGATTTCCAAATGGCCGTGAATGGCCATTGTTGTTCTCTGCGTTGGATCCTTCACAACCCATGTAAAGAAGAGAATTTACTGGTTTCCAGCAGTTACGAGGCCTCAGATGAGCTAGTAAGATTTTCCGTCGACTGCCCTGGCACCAGTAGAGTCAGCAGGTTCTGTAACTGGCTTAACGAGTCTTGTTTGCCTCGTTGAGGTAGATAGCGCTTGTCCCACACAACCTCATACACTTCCAGTAACTCCAGTAACCTGAAACACAACAACCTCTTTGTTAAAGTGACACACCCTAGTAGTTAAAGGAGCAGACTCTAGTTTCAGCCCATGAAAATGGACACTAAGTTTAACTAATCTACAAACATGTAACATATTTGGATAAGGTTATAACAGAGAGAAGCTAAAATCAGTGATGTTTAAACTGGGAAATATTGTCTAAAAATTACTAGAGCTAGTCTCAATAACCATCACTTCTCAGACAAACGTGTGTTTTTAGAATTATGAAAAATGCATTTTGGGGTATTACAAAAACCTGGATGAACAGAACTATTTCAGGTGTACAGAAATGAATATTATAAATAATAAAATGTCAATACTTCTAATTGAAATAATTATCAAAAACGGCTTTAATAGTGATACAAACGTTGTAGTCTTTAAAAACTAGGGTCTGTCACTTTAAACACAACAGCATATTTTTTCATTCTGCGAGCCATTTTTTAGAACTGAATTCAGACACTAATTAGATTTTGTTGTTTAGATTATCCATTTCTATCCATTTCCGTCTATTTCTGAAGTGTTTCTGATCATCCTGGTATTTCTAACACCACGAAATTCATTTTTCATATTTAAAAAAAAGCATGTACCTGTAACCGTTATGGAGATGAGCTCCAGTCTACTTTTTAATGGTATTTCCCTGTTTCAATGAATCTTTTATACATTGAATGTCACAGATTCTTGCTTCACTCTATTGTAACTTTATCTAAATGTGTTACAGGTTTGTAAACTCAGGGCTCGAAACAGCCTGTGGCCAGGTAGCCAAATGCGACCAATGTCTAATTAATATTTGTATTCCACATTAAAATCTTGCTCGTGGTAATTTGCAAACATCCATTATTATTTGTTGGGCAACCATATTTTTTAGTGAGTTTCAAGCCCTGAAAGTTAGTGTCCATTTTCATGGGTTGAAATTAAAGTCACCTACTTTAAGAGAAATATTACAACCTTCTTGTCAAAAGCAAGGCTGCAAAGAAGATGACTAATGAAATGATCCAAAAAAAAAAAAAATAGATCCATTTAATCATTGTGTATTTCACCAACGGGTACTCACAACTGGGGAAATTATTATGCATTGGTGTAATGTAAAATATTATTGGACAGTTTGGCACCAATGACCTTGTTGGTACTAAATATGAAGTCATCATGATCTGGCAAACACACAAATGATGTTACATAATTTAAACAGTTTACATTTATGCCTCTCTATTTTCATTATTAAATTTTGCAATAAAATGTTATTTTAATATAATTCATTATAGATTTTTTTAACAGAATAAATAGCACTTTAGTTTTTGAGAATTATCTGTGAACGGGAATGAAATACATAGTCAAAGCATTAATGTTATAATATGGAGAGGCTAGCTTGTAACTTCAAATTATCAATTAAGTACAAATCTCATGTTTCAGGGCCCTGTTTTATGAAGCGATCTTAGCGCTAAGATCACCTAAAGTGTATTAGGTAGTTATACACTTAAGATGATCATAGCACTAAGATCACTTCATAAAATGGAGCCCAGGCTCCGTATTCATAAATGTGTTTAAGTCAATGTATGATACTTATTTATGTACTTTAGGTATGTATTTAGGTATCATACATTGACTTAAGTACATTTATGAATACGGAGCCTGGTCATTCTAGTGTTTGTAGTGTAGTAACAGCTCCAAATGCATTTTTATGCGAAACAAAAAATGTATATATCTCAGAAACAGAAGTCAGTGACATTTAAAAATGTTACAAAACAATATTATTATTAATTTAAATATAACCTGATACAGGTGCAAATAAATAGATACCTGTTTGCTAAGTCAGTTCTGGTTGTTGGAGTCAGATTGGCAATGCCGAAGTTGACCACATTGTAACCAGTCTCCCTGAGGTTGGGTTTTCTTCCTGCCAGCACCAGAGATCTAGCCACCCTGTTAATCAAGAAACACATCTTAGTTTAAAAGAACTATTCTTAGTTTAAAATGCCATTGTAAAGATGTTTATGACTAATGGCCTTTTGAACAACAAAAATTACATAATTATTATACAATGGAAAAGTTGTCTAAATGCATGCTTAGGGTGGTACTTCTTCTTCATTCAAATTTGTAAAAATTGTCTCATACAGATATTCCGATCTGAGTCATGAATTGAGCAGTTGTTTGCAGGTCCTCCCTGGATTCCCAGAGCTTCTGATGTAGATCTGTTCCATGCAGCCAGAATTGGCTTCTCTCAGAGTTGTGTAGTAGATGTACATGTATGTAGCCCAGTAGTAAAGCGTTCGACATATCCACAATCAGTCTAGGATCAATCTTAGTTGGTAGGCTAATCGGGCTATTTCTTGAGCCAATGCTCCACAGCTGGTATAACAAAGGCTGGGGTATGTACCATCCTGTCTGTGGAATGGTGCATATAAAGATCCCTTACGGCTAATTAAAAAAAATAGCCCACTGAGTGGCAAAAGTGGGTTTCCTCTCTCATTATCCGTGTGGTCTTGAATCATAGGTCCGACACCATATACCCATAAATTAAAATGTAATGAATGTGTCATTAAATAAAACATTTCTTTCTTTTTTAATTCATGTTGCTTGATAAACAGGAGGAAAGTTGTCTTAATGCACACTGACAACTTTTTTCCTATTTTAACAAACAGGAAGGAAGGAAATGTTTTATTTAATGATGCACTCAACACATTTTATTTATGGTTATTGGCATCAGACATATGGTGTTAAGGACCACACAGATATTGAGAGAGGAAACCCACTGTCGCCACTTCATGGGCTACTCTTTCTTTGATTAGCAGCAAGGGATCTTTTATATGCACCATCCCATAGGATAACATATACATGTACCATGGCCTTTGATATACCAGTTGTAGTGCACTGGCTGGAGTAAGAAATAGCCCAATGGGCCCACTGACAGAGATCGATCTTCTGCACTGACAGAGCTGAATACAAAAGTTAATACCGTTTCCTGACAGGGTTTTAAATCTAACTTATCTGGGCACAACAGGGTTTTTTTTCAATCTGTTCCGAGCACATCAAGGTCTTTTTACTGCAGTAATGTTATTAACAGGTGGTAAAGATTTGTAGATATTCAGAAATGATTTTAAGATATTTTAATCTAATTACAGCTTAACATCTCACTGGGTTTCAGGTGAAATGTTTTTAAGCTCAGCATGTTAGTATTTTAATTTGAGCTTGCTTATTTTGGACATCATTATTTTTCGAACGTTTATCACCTCGAATCTGGTGCAATTTAAAGCCCTGACTGATAAAGTGATAGCTATATTTTGCAAAAACAGCAAAATATGACACTTGCAGCTATGATAATGCACATTTTTAAAGGAAATGTTTTATTTAACGACACACTCAACACATTTTATTTACGGTTATATGGCATCTGACATATGGTTAAGGACCACACAGATATTGAGAGGAAACCCGCTGTCGCCACTTCATGGATTACTCTTTTCGATTAGCAGCAAGGGATCTTTTATATGCACCATCCCACAGACCTATAAATATTAAATAAAAGACCTAGATGAACTGATGAGTAGTGTGACAAGTAAAATCTTACTTAGCAGCAAAGCACATGACATCACAGGTGAGTTGTAACTCCTGTAGTATCTCACTCGACTGAGCACACACAAGCGAAGCCTTCGCTAAAACTCCCTGACACTTCTTCACGTGGCGCATACACCGCTAAAACAAACAGATCCCTTGTTATCCACCATTTATCCTTCAGTGCACACTGTTATTACTGTTTGTAATTCATACAAAACAATAAATTGGTTAATAAATGCATCATTAGTTCTATAAATTAAAACTGACCATCGACAACAAATGATCTTGATTATTTGAATACCAGAATTTTTTGAATTTTTTTAATCAACATTAACAGCACCAGCACAAGTGAATTACAGCTATCAGACCAAACTGAAAAGTGCTTTTACCAAACTTGTTTTGACTTACGTCCATGACATATTAATTTAACAAAACACAGTGTTTTAAGTTTCAACCTTGCTCAATAAACCAAAGAAACAATTTATGTGATTATTTCCATTTCCCCCAGTTTTGGACTTGTTTTGTAAGAACATTCTTCAAATGATATATTTACTACCTGTTTATAATCGTAAGTAAGTCCATCTATCAGCCACACAATTAATATATTACCTGTATATGATCAGCTGTGAGGAATTCTAAAGGCACGTCATCAGGGTGGAGGAAAAAGCGAACCAGAAGATATATTACCTGTATATGATATGCTGTGAGGAATTCTAGAGGCACGTCATCAGAGTGAAGGAGAAAGCGAACCAGAAGATATATTACCTGTATATGATCAGTTGTGAGGAATTCTAAAGGCACGTCATCAGGGTAAAGGAGAAAGGGAACCAGAAGATATATTACCTGTATATGATCAGCTGTGAGGAATTCTAGAGGCACGTCATCAGGGTGAAGGAGAAAGCGAACCAGAAGATATATTACCTGTATATGATCAGCTGTGAGGAATTCTAGAGGCACGTCATCAGGGTGAAGGAGAAAGCGAACCAGAAGATATATTACCTGTATATGATCAGCTGTGAGGAATTCTAGAGGCACGTCATCAGGGTGAAGGAGAAAGCGAACCAGAAGATATATTACCTGTATATGATCAGCTGTGAGGAATTCTAGAGGCACGTCATCAGGGTGAAGGAGAAAGCGAACCAGAAGATATATTACCTGTATATGATCAGCTGTGAGGAATTCTAGAGGCACGACATCAGGGTGGAGGAGAAAACGAAACGGTATATATATTACCTGTATATGATCAGTTGTGAGGAATTCTAAAGGCACGTCATCAGGGTGAAGGAGAAAGTGAACCAGAAGATATATTACCTGTATATGATCAGCTGTGAGGAATTCTAGAGGCACGTCATCAGGGTGAAGGAGAAAGCGAACCAGAAGATATATTACCTGTATATGATCAGTTGTGAGGAATTCTAAAGGCACGTCATCAGGGTAAAGGAGAAAGGGAACCAGAAGATATATTACCTGTATATGATCAGCTGTGAGGAATTCTAGAGGCACGTCATCAGGGTGAAGGAGAAAGCGAACCAGAAGATATATTACCTGTATATGATCAGCTGTGAGGAATTCTAGAGGCACGACATCAGGGTGGAGGAGAAAACGAAACGGTATATATATTACCTGTATATGATCAGTTGTGAGGAATTCTAAAGGCACGTCATCAGGGTGAAGGAGAAAGTGAACCAGAAGATATATTACCTGTATATGATCAGCTGTGAGGAATTCTAGAGGCACGTCATCAGAGTGAAGGAGAAAGCGAACCAGAAGATATATTACCTGTATATGATCAGTTGTGAGGAATTCTAAAGGCACGTCATCAGGGTAAAGGAGAAAGGGAACCAGAAGATATATTACCTGTATATGATCAGCTGTGAGGAATTCTAGAGGCACGTCATCAGGGTGAAGGAGAAAGCGAACCAGAAGATATATTACCTGTATATGATCAGCTGTGAGGAATTCTAGAGGCACGTCATCAGGGTGAAGGAGAAAGCGAACCAGAAGATATATTACCTGTATATGATCAGCTGTGAGGAATTCTAGAGGCACGTCATCAGGGTGAAGGAGAAAGCGAACCAGAAGATATATTACCTGTATATGATCAGCTGTGAGGAATTCTAGAGGCACGTCATCAGGGTGAAGGAGAAAGCGAACCAGAAGATATATTACCTGTATATGATCAGCTGTGAGGAATTCTAGAGGCACGTCATCAGGGTGAAGGAGAAAGCGAACCAGAAGATATATTACCTGTATATGATCAGTTGTGAGGAATTCTAAAGGCACGTCATCAGGGTGAAGGAGAAAGTGAACCAGAAGATATATTACCTGTATATGATCAGCTGTGAGGAATTCTAGAGGCACGACATCAGGGTGGAGGAGAAAACGAAATGGTAGATATATTACCTGTATATGATCAGTTGTGAGGAATTCTAAAGGCACGTCATCAGGGTGAAGGAGAAAGTGAACCAGAAGATATATTACCTGTATATGATCAGCTGTGAGGAATTCTAGAGGCACATCATCAGGGTGGAGGAGAAAACGAAACAGTAGAGAGCCATGCTCACCAGTCAAATTATGACAGTCGTCTCCTGAGACAAATAAATTTAAATAATACACTCTTACCACATGCTTGGACAGATGGATAGATGGATTGAATGGATGGATAGATCAATGACATGGATGAATGAGTTGGATGGACGGACGGATGAATGGATTGAATGGATTGAATGGGATTGATGGCTGCATTGAATGGATGGATAGATTGGATGGATTAAATAGATAGATGAATTGGATGGATGGATGGATGGATTAAATTAATGGCTGCATTTAATGGATGATGGATTAAATGTATGGATGGATTGGATGGAAGGAACAAGTAGGTGGATGGATGGATTAAGTGGTGGATGGAAGGTTGCATGGATGGATGGATCGAATGGATGGTAAGATGGACTGAATGGATAGATAGATGGGATGCACTGAATGGATGGATGGATGGATGGATGGATGGATGGAATGGATGGATGGAAGGGCAGGCTAGAAGGAAGATGGATGGACATGTATCTCAGTGTTTAATGAATAAATGTCACTGTCACAATAAACAAAACAAAAACACACCCCCCCCAAACCAACAAATTAAGTAACTCTGTAAATCTGTTTAATCAATTTCATTACCAAAAAAAATAAAAAAAATATTTAATATGAACACAAGTAGAATAGTTTTCATAATATTTATCTGGCTAAGATAAACATCATCCATTTGAAGTTTTAAAACACTTTTAATTACATATTTACTAGACCTAATGGATTCGAGAACTTTTACCGATAGAGACAAGCCTACCTGCTTGGTTTCTTGAACATCTCAGGAGGTAGGTTTCAGCTCGACCCAGCTCCACCACGGTCTGTCCCACCACTTGCTCCTCATCGAGAAACACATGCTCATTCAACAGGTCAGCCAGATTGGCCAGCAAGAAATCCTAAAACATGTCAACAATCTTATAAATGTAAAACGAAAACAAATTGTACACCCAAGAATAGCAAACAGCATTTTACTTAAGAACCAGCCAATGGCTTCAATAAATAGTTTAGATATGTGTAGGGCAGGGGTTAAAACTAACACTCACTTCCTAGCCTAGACATGTGGAATTGCTAAGGACAAGCACAATTTAAACATGGTTAAAAAGTTAAAAGTTTATTTTGTTTGATGACACCACTAGAGTGCATTGATTTAATAATCATTGGGTATTGGATGTCAAACATTTAGTAATTAAATTGAATTCTGACAATTAGTCTTCAGAAAAAAAACCCACTACACTTTTTCCATTAACCGCAAGGTATCTTTTTATATGCCAGTCGTGGGACATTAAGATAAGCGAAAAAGTTGAAGTTTGTTTTATTTAACAACACCACCATTAATGCATTAATTAATAATTGGCTACTACGTTCAACATTTGGCAATTCTGATATAGTCTGTTCAGGAAACCTGCTCATTTTTCCATTGGAAGCAAGGGACCTTTTATTATGATTTTTCAATAGACAGGACAGTTCATACCATGGCCTTTGATACACCAGTTGTGAGGCAATGGTTAGGAATGGGAAAAAACCAAATTGGTCCACTGAGAAAGTTGAATCCTATGACCCAAACAGTTTACGCAAATGATCTAATGATTGCAGTAAATTTCTCTAATAAGTCAATTATGTAATGTTTACCAATTAAAATGCAGTTAAACAAGTTTACCTACAAAATGTGGTCTGTGAGCAAATGCCACTTGCAACTGCACTTTTCACTAAAGTCGACTTCAGAAGTATACCTTATAACAGATTCATATAATAACCATCTGAGATGTCCATTATTATGAAAGTGTTGCAAGCAGAAGTCTTCCTTAGTGAAAAGTGCAGTTTTATACAATCTAATTAAAATTAGCTCCACTATTACATGTGGATCTAAAGACAGCCAGTTGGAGCTCATGTCCACCAATCAAAACCTTACTTGCAGAATCCTGCCAGTGATTTAAAACTAACAACACTGCGTAGTCCCCAATGTCCAGGTAACATTTTGTCTGTAAATAATAATTTAAATATTGACCAATCACACTTCGCCTTTTATAACGTTATTTGGGAGCATACAAATTCTAAAAATATCGGGCGAGTCTATTTTAGTGGCTGCAGTACAGCGAACCATATCAATACGTACGGGGTGGGTTATCAGTCTTCAATTTTACATTAAAAATTATTTATTTATTTATATAAAAAAAACCCAACTAAATCAGTCTTCAGTTTTACATTACAAATTATTTATTTTATAAAATAAAACATGTTTTAAGGCATTCGTAATTCACACGAAACAAGTCGTATACCCTCAGGATAATTCGGAATGTTTTCAAATTATTTTTAAATCACTGGCAGGATTCTGCAAGTAAGGTTTTGATTGGTGGACATGAGCTCCAACTGGCTGTCTTTAGATCCACATGTAATAGTGGAGCTAATTTTAATTAGATTGAGTTTTATAGCAAGTGGTATCTGCTCACAGACCACATTTTGTAGGTTTGTCAGGTGACCGATAAATATGGCCACATTTTCACAGTGATTTGTGGGTTGTGACCATTTGAGTAAAATATCCCTTGGACTATATTATTGTACAGAGACGCCATTTTAAACGCAAACAAAGCTCTGTCATTTTGATTTTGAAAGTTTGATTCTCTATTTTGAAAAAACCAAACCAATAATCACCCAGTGACAGTCAGAATTCCAACTGAGACCTGCCGCCATCAAGAAGCCTGGCCAGCAGAACGGAAGATGTGTCATGTGACCTCTCCCCGTCCAGTTGCATGCCACCAGCCCCAGTGCACCCTGGGTGCTGGCACTCTTTATGGCATTGTAGATGTTTTTAAGAGCAGCTTCCGGGCAGCCAGCCAGACTGAAAGAGACAAGAGTTCACCACTATAGATACAGGCTGCTAGTTACAGTGTGTGCTGCAATGTGATAAATGTGAATTAAAATAAAAAATAGAATGAATGAATGAAAGAAATGTTTTATTTAACGACGCACTCAACACATTTTATTTACGGTTATATGGCGTCAAACATATGGTTAAGGACCACACAGATTTTGAGAGGAAACCTGCTGTCGCCACTACATGGGCTACTCTTTCTGATTAGCAGCAAGGGATCTTGCATTTGCGCTTCCCACAGGCAGGATAGCACAAACCATGGCCTTTGTTGAACCAGTTATGGATCATTGGTCGGTGTAAGTGGTTTACACCTACCCATTGAGCCTTGCGGAGCACCGACTCAGGGTTCGGAGTCGGTATCTGGATTAAAAATCCCATGCCTCGACTGGTATCCGAACCCAGTACCTACCAGCCTGTAGACCGATGGCCTAACCACGACGCCAATGAGGCCGGTATGAATGAATGAATGTTTAATGATACCCAAGCACGAAAAAAAATACATGGGTAATGGGTGTCAAACAAAGGTAACTTTAACTTAATAAGTAACGGTTATTATTTCCATATCCATATGGTATGCATATCTGAAAATTTTTAAGATTACCTGTTCCAAGCAGCAGTTCCTGGGCAGACAAAAAAGTGAATTCTAAAATAAAAAAAAGTATATATTATTCATTATTGTCTTTAATATTAGCACAAAGATATTCCTTGACTTTAAGACATTCTTTGTCAGGCAAGGTGAGTGATCACTCCTGCTCACCTCCACTCACCTGGATAGTGGCAAACTGATCACCTTGCAATAAAACATTTAATACATTTTATTTAAAACTTCATGCTCCCTCTAGTACTTATCACGTGACTGTAACTCCTTTTTCCCTTAGCGCATCGCACAGAGAACAAGAATCGGGGAGGCTTGGGCGGGAATCAATCCTTTAATAATGCAAATAATGCAATAAAACATTTAATACATTTTATTTGAAACTTCATCTGACTGCTCACCTAGCACCATTTCAGGAGAGTGATCTTCAGCTCACCTTGACTTTGGTGAAGACAGGTAAGTAACCATTTGCATTTTAATTTATTTTCGTGATTATATATCCAATTAAGGTTCAAGCACCCTGTCCTAGGCACACACCTTAGTTATTTGGGCTGTCTGTTCAGGACAGTGGGTTACAGGGTTCTGACTTCATACACCTTGGAAACAAAAACATTCCAGACTTTTTCCAAGACAAAAAAATATTTTTCAAAACTCATTACTCAATAATCAGTATATAAAACTTACCGTACAGGCATTTGACAGTGTATACATGAATAAAAAAAATAAAAAAAATAAAAATTGTATATCGGTAAACTTGATATATTTCCTCAATATTTTGCTGATACTCTCTTCATATATACTCTTCAAAAAAAGAAACGCAAAAGGGTACAAATGGGTTATAACTCCGATTTTATGTTTCCTACCGGTTCATGCTTTGTGAATATAAGGTCATTGCATGTCCCAAACACATTCCCACGGTTACATTCGATAAAACGCAGCTACTGTACAATAAAGTTCCAAAATGTGAATATTCGCAAAAACGCAGCCACGTGCAAACCATGTCACCACTGCACGTGCGTTGTCTGCACGTGCAACATGAACACCGACAGTATAAAAGTGCAGGGTGTTCGCTTGCCTGGCCTCTGTATCTGGCCGACAGTTGACAATCCAGGACATGCCACGTCTCAGTGAACCGCAGAGAAACAATGCCATCGGCCGACTAGACGCAGGCGAATCCAGAACGGCCGTTGCCAGGGCATTCCATGTGTCCCCAAGCACCATCTCCAGACTGTGGGACCGTTACCAGCAACATGGATCAACACGTGACCTCCCTAGATCCGGTCGACCACGGGTCACTACCCCCGGGCAGGACCGCTACATCCGGGTACGCCACCTTCGGGAACGATTGACTACTGCCACCTCCACAGCCGCAGCAATACCAGGTTTGCGCAGGATATCCGACCAGACCGTACGGAACCGCCTACGTGAGGTAGGAATTCGTGCCAGACGTCCAGTTCGAGGTGTCATCTTAACACCACAACACCGTCGACTCCGACTGCAGTGGTGCCAGATTCATCGACAATGGCCTCAACTGCGATGGAGACAGGTGTGGTTCAGTGACGAGTCCCGATTTCTGCTCCGACGTCATGATGGAAGATGTCGCGTGTATAGGCGTTGTGGTGAACGTTATGCGGCAAACTGCGTGCAGGAAGTGGACAGATTCGGCGGGGGTAGTGTCATGGTGTGGGCAGCCATCTCACACACTGGCAGAACTGACCTGGTCCACGTGCAGGGCAACCTGAATGCACAGGGCTACATTGACCAGATCCTCCGGCCACACATCGTTCCAGTTATGGCCAACGCCAACGCAGTGTTCCAACATGACAACACCAAAGCCTCACACAGCACGTCTCACAACGGCTTTCCTACAGAACAACAACATTAATGTCCTTCCTTGGCCATCGATATCACCGGATTTGAACCCAATTGAGCATCTATGGGACGAGTTGGACCGACGCCTCCGACAGTGACAACCACAGCCCCAGACCCTGCCCGAGCTGGCAGCAGCCTTGCAGGCCGAGTGGGCCACCATCCCCCGGGACGTCATCCGTACTCTGGTTGCTTCAATGGGCAGGCGGTGCCAGGCAGTTGTCAACACACACGGAGGCCACACCCGGTATTGACTCCAGATGACCTTAACCTTGGTGGTGTGTCCTATCACTTACTCACAATGGACTAGAGTGAATTGTGAACAATCCTGCAACATTTGGTAATTATCGGACTCACCATTCAATAATTAAATCAATTCTCCAAATGTTACGACAATGTGGTTTTGCGTTTCTTCTTTTGAAGAGTATATGACAAATTTATTGCCACTTAACGTGTATTTACATATACAAAAAAATTCTATCCCTACTATATATAGAGAGAAGAGGGTGTAGTGGTCTTACATCTATCCACTGAGTCGTTAAAACTCGCTCTGGGTGGGAGACGGTACCTACCAGCATTATGTCCGATGGCATAACCACGACAAAACCGAAGTTGGTTAAGTAACTATTATGCTGGTTGCATTTTAAGAACAGTCCACTCTGAGGTTCACATCTGCCATTAATATTCAAAAGCATGTAATTTAAATATTAACCAGACAAAATGTGTTCTTGGATTGTGGTCTCCCACTTGTGATTATTACATCCATCATCCTGTAATACATAGACACTTCAAGAGATAACTTACTGCACAAATCACAAATGTATGAATCGGATATTCCACAAGAATTATTACTTATGTAAGATGTGGGTTGATACCTACCCTAAATCAGCCATAGGTGAAGAGAATTTTGTGAAGTCATGATCAGCCTGAAAAATCAAATATTAAATAGCGAAAATAATAACTGAGATTCAGTAAACAATTTGTTTTGTACAGGAAAATAGCAACACAAATTTTAAAATTAACACTATTTGCTGTGACTGGACACTTTTCTCAATTCATACAGGATGTGATCAGAAACCAATCTGTACACACCAATTTGTGAAATCAGTTTCGTATGTCTTTTAATGTAAACACAGCAACAGACATTAATTGATCTCATAAAGTTTATAATGTTAACATAACTTATAAATCTCACAGAGTTTCTCTCAATGGGTGTGTAGTATTAACTGACCTCATAAATCTCAAAACGTTTCTCTCAAATGAGTTTATATTTATTAACATACAAAATAAATCTCTCAGAGTTTCTCTCCATGGGTGTGTAATATTAACTTATTTCATAAATCTCACACAGTGTTCTCTCAAATGGGTGACTATGTAATATTAACTTATTTCATAAATCTCACAGTGTTCTCTCAAATGGGTGACTGTGTAATATTAACTTGTATCATAAATCTCACACAATATTCTCTCAAATGGGTGACTGTAATATTAACTTATCTTATAAATCCAAGACAGTGTGCTCTCAAATAGGTGACTGTGTAATATTAACTTTTATCATATAATATCTTACATTTTCAGATCACATACTTTAAGAATTTGATAACTTTGCAAATTAGATGTAAATTAGTCGAGGTCTCGGCACTAGGTTTATTGACATTTAAGCAAACGTACTTGGGTGACACTCCATGATTGACATATGCATTCATAGTCATCAAATAAAAACATTTCAATGGCAATTTGACACTGAAAGCTGTCCAGCGTTCAGAAAACAAAAAACGTTAGGCATAACTTCATTTTGATGTAAGGACATCCAAAATAACGTCATTCGAGTTTGACGTCATTTCCATTCAAAAATACACCGCGCCACATATTCTTACGTCTTTTGAATATCTAGTAATGGCGGACTGGAATTAAAGTTGTGTGTACAGTTTACAAAAACATGTATTAAGCTTGAGCTTATATGATAAAGAGATTATTACCCTCGTGAATTTCGGTATCGTCAATATCATATATTAGGAATAAAAATAATGTATTATGCTCGCCAGAGGCTCACATAATACAATTTGTATTCCTAATATATGATATTGACGATACCGAAAAACACTCTGGTAATAACCTCTATATCTCAATCTCACACACAATGTTCTGTCAAATGGGTGACTGTGTAATATTAACATATCTTAATCTCACACAAAGAAGGAAGGAAGGAAATGTTTTATTTAACAACGCACTCAACACATTTTACTGACGGTTATATGGCATCGGACATATGGTTAAGGACCACACAGATATTGAAAGAGGAAACCCACTGTCGCCACTTCATGAGCTACTCTTTTTGATTAGCAGCAAAGGATCTTTTATATACAGAATCCCAGCCTTTGATATACCAGTCGTGGTGCACTGGCTGGAAGGAGAAATAGCCCAATGGGCCCACCGACTGGGATCGATCCTAGACTGACTGCGCATCACGTGAACATTTTACCAATGGACTATGTCCCACCCCTAATCTCACACAATGTTCCGTTAAATGGGTGAGGGTGTAATATTAACTTATTTCAATCTCACACAATGTTCCGTTAAATGGGTGACTGAGTAATATTAACTTATCTCAATCTCACACAATGTTCCGTCAAATGGGTGTATAATATTAAATATAACATACCTCCACCCCATACTCATTAAAGATGATGTGTGGTGGTAGCTGCTGCAGGAGGTTAGTGGCGAGGTCATGGAGAGGGTAACTACACAGCTGTAGAGTTTTCTCTGAGCCTGAAGGGAGGAACTTGGTCGAGTCATCCATGATGACGTTCTCATCAGACGTGTCGAGGACAAAACTGCTGAGTCGTGGTCCGACACTAACAAACCTGAATAATTAATATTATCATGTACCCAGAGCTCACAGTGTCACTGACAAGACAGGAAAATATCTGCTAACATAGATCTGTGAAAGAATTTTCATTTACATAAGTAATCTTTCATCAAATTTACATACACTATGGATGGATAGATGGATGGATGGATGGATGGATGGATGGATGGATGGATGGATGGATGGATGGATGGATGGATGGATGGATGGATGGATGAATGGATGGATGGATGAATGAATGAATGGTTGAACAACACCCCAGCATGGCTGATGGGTGTCAAACTATGGTAAAAAAATGACTGAACATCAATTTAAAAAATTCTAAAATTCTGGAAAAAATAAATTGTTTAACATACAGTACTAGAACAATACAAGTACCCAACACATCAGTACCAGTTGGGAGGGCAGAATTAGTAATTAATGTGATGAGTGTTTTAAATAAATGATTAAGATACATTATAATGAGTGTTTTATTCAAATCAAATAAAGCCGCCTATCCTACTTTTCCAGGTACCTTTTTCATTTCGCATAAAATTAACTTGGAGCTACTACTAACACCAGGACGACCAGAAACATGTTGGACTTGCCAAAATTAATAATTCGAACAAGTAGTGTAAATTAACAATAAAAAAGCTCAAATATAACCTTACTCAGCATTAGAGAAACATGTGACATAGTCTTGGAACACAGCATACAGACTGGAAATGTCCTCAAACTGAACTTTGGGTGCGATATCCAACACGGGAATAAGTTGAAGGCCTCGCACTTTACAAAACATGTCCAGTTCAAGCAGATCACTGCAAGGAAAATAAGATTTGTAATAAGATTCACGCACATACATGTATATCATAAATGTTTATTAGGCATTGCTCTTCTCTAACCTAATCAGCTATACTGTAAATATTGTGCTATGTTGTTATTCGCAAATACGCACCTGTGTAAATTCTGCAAATATGCATGTGTAAACTTGGCTAACAACTGTTAGCATCTGTAATGTGTATCTACAATGAAACTAATGTGTGCAGGGATTCTAGATTATGGTAGCCACACTCCTATGGCTAGTGATATTCAATGTTGGGCTAGTAAATAGCTACTATTGCCATGCCTGATGGCTAGTGAATTTTGTTTTTGTCAAATGTTGCAGTTAAATCTATTTTGTAAATATGAATACTCTGCCTCCACCCCAAGTCCCAAATGTTAGTGTTCTTAAGCTCTCTTTAGGCAACATATCTGATTATTACTATTATTTAGTAAAATTGTATGAACTTAAAGTAAAGTAGGGCTAGTGAATTTTTAATTGTGGCTAGTAAATTGTCTAAATCACTGATCCCATGGCTAGTGGATTTGATGAACATTCTAGAAGCCCTGGTGTGCACATACATTCTTGAAACTGAGGTTACGTGCAAATGACACTTCTTTTACTGACAGTATCTAACATTATCAATATATCTCAACTTCTTCACGGACATACGTGTATAGACAGATGGAGAAAAAACCCAATTGTCCCCCCCAGTTGAACTAATAACACTAACCTTCGAGTGAAACAAAACTGCCAAGTTTGCGAATGCTTTGCTAGAAATCGTGTGTACAGATATATCTGAAAATAAACCAAATGCTCATCTGAAAGGAATCATTGTGTGGTACAAAGTGTAGACTCTAAATGTAGCCGAAACCACCATTTAGTATCAAACTAATTTTTCGGTCCACAAAATACCTTTTAAAAGTTTTTACCACATTTTTACTTACTCTTTACATTTAAAAACCCATTTACTATTACAAAGGAAAGGAAAATTACAGTTCATATCTACCTTTAACAAACAGAAGGAAAATTAGCATTTAACAATTTATGTTAACCTGTAGGTGAACAAAAGTAACTATGCCAGAGATGTTTATGACTTCTGTATAATTCATGTCTAGTTTACTAAACAGATTTCAACAAAAAGCAAAATGAAAAGCTCAAAATTAAATATAATGAGAATAACACACTGTAGCTTTATACATTTACTCTAGATATACACTGAATGATTCTGCACCAACGTGGACTGTGTCACTATACTGTCTGCCAGATATACACTGAATGATTCTGCACCAACGTGGACTGTGTCACTATACTGTCTGCCAGATATACACTGAATGATTCTGCACCAACATGGACTGTGTCACTATACTGTCCGACAGATATACACTGAATGATTCTGAACCAACGTGGACTGTGTCACTATACTGTCTGCCAGATATACACTGAATGATTCTGAACCAACGTGGACTGTGTCACTATACTGTCTGCCAGATATACACTGAATGATTCTGCACCAACGTGGACTGTGTCACTATACTGTCTGCCAGATATACATTGAATGATTCTGAACCATCGTGGACTGTGTCACTATACTGTCTGCCAGATATACATTGAATGATTCTGAACTAACGTGGACTGTGTCACTATACTGTCTGCCAGATATACACTGAATGATTCTGCACCAATGTGGACTGTCACTATACTGTCTGCCAGATATACATTGAATGATTCTGAACCAATGTGGACTGTGTCACTATACTGTCTGCCAGATATACATTGAATGATTCTGAACCAACGTGGACTGTGTCACTATACTGTCTGCCAGATATACATTGAATGATTCTGAACCAACGTGGACTGTGTCAATATACTGTCTGCTACAATTATTTGTGAACCTACATGATTAATCTTCAGTAGTGATAACTGATCCAGCACTTCCTTCAGAGTTTCCTGTAAAAATGTAACACGACACAATTTGAAATACATGAAAGTTTTATTCTTATTTTTAAATTCAACAACAAATAATTAATATTTCGTTATATATATTACAAATTAAAAGACATTCCATTGGTCTGGCCATAGTAACGTAAAAATGACGTCAGGGTACACCATATCTGATTATGTCACTTTATTGACTGTTATTGTTCAAGAATCAAAATAAAAGAATTAAAAATAAAATATGATCTTGTTTGTGTTTTTAGTAATATTAATTATAAGGATTGTCAGTTATTTCTTTCATGTTCATCTTGGTATAAACAAAAACAAAACAAGCATGGCAAACTGGTTCTATTATGTACATATAGTCGACTGAATGGACTGCCACAGTACCATGTTTGGAATCCGACCCTGGGAGAAATCTAGAAGAATCCCTCTGTATGAGAGCTCCGGCCAGTCATCAATCTATAAATAAAAACAAGTTTGCTCTTGATGAATACCATTAGAACAGGACATATTTTTGAGTATATTATTTAATATTTATATTTATAACAGATCATTCACAGTAATTATTGTCTTGTGACAGGTCATCCATTAGCTATAGTTTATATAATCTATGTCAAGTACAAATATATTATTAGTGTTCATTACTTAAATGTTCAAAAGGTGAGATATTTTTTCAGTTTAAAAATGGCAGCAGACATGTACTTTGTATCAATACATAGAGAATAACTAGTGAAAACACATGAATTTATTAAAACTGTACTGGTTTTAGACTCAGTCAGTTGCTATCCCTAATTAAAATTAATGATAATACATTGTATAATTTAGTGTTCGTAAAAAACAAGAAGATGATACATGTGTGTATTATTATTATTAAATAGAATAATTTTTACAAATAACAAACCAAAGAAATATACCTCATAAATTGTTTTAATTATGTAAATTGAACAATTTAGCACAAGAGATCAGGGCCCAGATTTCCAAAACTATCTTAGCGCTACTATATCATTGTAGGCTATGATGTCACTATGACATGTGTTATGGTGACGTCATAGCTTACAGCGCTTTCACGAAATCACAGCGCTAAGATAGCTTTGAACATCTCTAGCCAGGAACATAAAACTGTCAGTTGGTCCCATCAGATTCTGTAATCTTTGCCTACAACATTTTTTTTTTTTTTTAATATTATAATAATTTGCTGTTTTCATTGGAAACTTTTAGCTAAATTGTTTAACAAGGCATAACAACAACACACCTGAAACACTTACCAGTAGGGTGGGCACACTGATGCTGTCCTCTGTCTGGTAAAGAGACAGCAATTGGAGAAGAGTGGACAGAGCGTAATGAAGACTCTCAACACTACCACACACTATCTTCAGCTGTGAACATAATACACTGGTAGATAAACATAAATATCTTACAGCATAAATAATCTCTTACAGCATAAATAACAACACTTTGACACACTGTGACAACATATGAGGAGTTCAGGCGCAAAACCTTGTAAACGCCACATCCATGAAAATTGAGATAACCGTTGGAGACAAACCTTCTGTCCCTGGTACCCGATGAGCAAATACATTTTGCTTCAAAAGCCTGTTAGTCCCATTCTAAATCCAAACTAGAATACGATTTCTTTGCAGAACCTCGGAAATGCCATCTGAGTTTGTCTGCAGAACCACGTAGTTTGTAGACTGCCAATCATGATAAGCATTTTTTTGCGCTGAATTCATATAATTCCTTCTGATTTTGGCCAATTTATCCACGCTAGTTATGGAAACTTATGATGAAGTTGACGAACCTGTGATGTTATCACCAACAGGAAAGCGTAAACGGCGTCGGTCACGAAGTTCGGCCCGTTCTATAGCCAAAACAGCTCGCTACAGTGGTGAAGGTTTGATTCCTCATGTAACATGCGCACATGTGACCAGGAATTATGTGGTATGCCAGTTTGTTCAATATTGTGAAAAATTACTTTAACACTCACTAGCCCAATTTTAATAAATCCATGGATGTGTGTTCAAATTGGGGAGGGGGCGAGATGACTGACTGAACTTTCGTCTAATCTTTTGATGACTTCCAATGGGGGATGGAGTATGTTGTGACCCAACTGGCATTATTTTCCAATCATCTTTCCATAATTATAATTCTAGAGTGAGTATGTTACTGTCATTGTTATTACACTGGGATGGCACAATCGTTTTAAACAAGTGTCAGTTTTAACGCTTTGTGAAGGCTAGGAACAAAAGGCCAGCAATTGCCAAAAGTTGGTATATCCATGGACAAGTAAAGTTCTTCTTTTGTAAATATTTAATTCAACCTTCACTTTTAAGATGTTTCTAATTGTCTGTTGTTTGATTCTGCAACATTTCCATAAGACTAGTCTCCAGAAATGGACTTAATGAGTTTCGCAAAGAAACCGAAGGTGGACTTACTTGGTTTTGCAGAAAAATCAATCACATTTTGGTAATTACCAAGTTTTTGAATAAAGGTTCATTTTTTACATTCATATTTCTTGTTCATTGCTCCATAACCTTCATGACACGAAAAGTGGAATTAGTGAGAATTAAAATTACCATCAGGTAAAAATCTTCATTTTAAAACAAACAAAGTCAGATGGACTTACTGGGTTTTGCGCCTGAACTCCTCATATATATCTTAAAGAAAAAATAAGTAAGTGATAATTAGTTGTTTTGTTGGGGTTTTTTTTATTATTTGTTTTTTCATTCCCTCTAAATATCTAATACTGTTGATAATAACACAATACACTTGGGGTAAATGAGTGTACACTTTTAAAAGAAACGAAAATATTAATAAAAATATTCCTTACAAAATCAACATTTTTAATGAATGCTCTTAGAAAAAGCAGGTGTGTTTATTCAGGACCTTTACACAAAAAAAAAGTCTGAACCTATCAAAGGGCAGCAACTCCACGAGTTCATACTCTTATGGTAAAAATTATCAATGAACTACTGTAAACCTGGAAAAAAATGTGTGCTTATAAATTTCGCGTTATTCGTAACAAACCTCACATCGCAAAATTTATACGCACAAATTATTTTCATTGCAGATATGCACTGCAGACCATAACAATTTTTTGTGAAATTTACGTTATGAACATGCATGATGCTACGAATTTGCAAAAGCAACTGTATCCAAATTACCTGTTTAGGTGTGATAGTCAGTTTGTAGCTTCCCTTGCCTGGACAGAGACGAGTATTCACGTGACACACAACATGAGGACTGTCGCTGGTATTCAGTGAGGTGAGAACGTCCACGACAATGTTCACATGCAGAGACTGGAAACACGACCGACGCACGTCCCATACGGAGATTATTTCAGAGTGGCCTGGAAAAATCAATTCATTAAAAATGTCACAGTGATAAATGAGTCAGGGAAAAACAAAAACATTATATTTTTTTAAGAAGACAACATTCTTCCTGGCTTATTAGTATTAGTGGTTCCCCCCAATATAAAGTAAGCCTAATTTTTTCATCAAAATCAATCAGAATGCATTAGGATTCTTGCAAGTTTTTATGACAAAAACCATTAGAATCCATTTTTTTATGGATTTTATACAATGTGCTAAGCAACAACTTAATTAAGAATTTAATGACAATAAATTTTCAATGTTCATCAAAAAGGTGTGTTTATTTAAAACTAATTAAAGTCATTTAATATCTTTACTACATTTGTAATTGATTCTGTTTTTATCCCAAAGCATACAACACAAAGGACATCTTGTGACTAGTATTAGTCCACTGCACTCTACAGGTCTGCTGTTATTCATAATTCATCAGCGTTTTGTCCTTTTATAATTTAGTTAAGGTCCTGAATGACATTTAAATAAAAACACCCACAGTATTTATTTCCTTTAGATGTCTGGGACAGACTAGAGAGGCAATTATTCTACAGAGTACCTATAAAAAACCCCAAAACAGAACATAACAGTCACAGAACAAACTGCGTAAAATGTGGCTCTCCAATAGAAAGGAAAGAAATATTTGTTTAAGGACACCTCAGCCATGGGACACTGGTTGTGGTGGAGAAAGTCACGAGTCCATTGAAGGCGAATTATCCTGAAAGCCATGGCACCTCAGGTGAGTACTTTACTACCACTGAGCTATATCAAGCCCCTCTCTCTCCAACGATACTTCGCCGATTCTGTCACAACTTCCCTCATTTACAGTATATCTTTATCTAAATACAGACTGACATACTGCAGAATGGGATGCCTGCTACGAACACTGTCAAGTTGTCCTTTATGACAAATTGCTTGCCCCCGCCCTGTACAATACTCTGATGACCTCCCCTTATTTATACAATATCTATCTAACAACAGACTGACGTACTGCAGAATGGGCCGCCGGCTACAAACACTGTCAAGTTGTCCTTGATGACAAATGGTTTGCCCCCGCCCTGTACGATACTCTGAGGCTGCGGCCACAGTAGGTTGAGTTTCTCTTCTGTCAATACAGGCTTCAGTGGTGCGATGTTCAGCTCATCAAACAGGGCAGTCCTCTTCTAAAAATAGCAATCATAAATTTATACAACAATATTATCCAAGAACCCAGAAGTGTAAAGCACCTCCACCCACAACCTAACTCTGTCAAATATAAAACTACAAAATGTGCCCCCCCAAACACTTAATTAAATGTGGTGGTGGTGATTTTTGGCTGCTATTCCTGGCATGACTGCTGTCTACATTTCATGCTATAGCCAAAAGCAAATAAAGCTGCCTACTTCTTGCAAGATGCCTCTAACTTTTCAAGATAGTACTTTGTATTATGTTTTTTGTGTATGTTTCACTCATTTTTGCAATGCATTGCTTACTGTGCCAAATAACTCCATGTAGTCTGAAAATACTAAAAAAGATCAAATAAATAACTAAAATGTACATTGCACACCTTGAAAGTTGGTGAAGAAAGCTGTGGTTCAGTTGAATTAATGCCATTGGTTTCCGAAGTTCCATTCACCATCTCCGGTTCAGTGAGGCTCTCTATAGAAGCTGTGCTGTCAAAGTGTACCAAGTTCCGTCTAGAATCTACAGCATACAAAAATAACAGTACATCTTGTCCTAGCCTAAAACAGTTGTGACCATACAAATAAAGAAGAAGAAGACAAAAAAGGGAACATTCACAATCATTTACACTTTCACAAATGTACAAAGCATACTCATTTTTGCTACCCTCCTTCCTCCTAAAAGTATCCATCAAAAATGTTGATTTTGTAAGGAATATTAAGACCTATAGAAGATGTTGTGAAAATACTTGGGAGATGTATTAATTTCTCCCCAAACATAGATTATAGGGAGCCATTTAAGATCTTTTTATTTTTTAGCAAATAATATTTAATTATTTTGTAATACTTTTTTTTATTATTCACATGCTAATGGGAGCTAAAAATCACTCTCCTTGAACTAGTCTCAAGGGAGTGCTGGGGAGCCAGAGTAATAACTACCCTTAAACAGTGAGATCTGAACATTCTCATTAAACTTTGTTTTACTAAGTGGTTTTTCAGCTGTAATGGAGCTACAAACCTAGAATATGGTTTTTATGTTGTAGCAGAGCGGGCAGGGTTTCAAGATGTTTTGGCGGTGACTTCAGAAGCTGTACAATTTCCTCGTTACCCGCCGCAAGTTCCATCAGACTCTGTAGATTGTTTGACCTGAAATACATACCCTACTGTACACATTTATGTCTTTGCAAAAACAAATATGACAAAGATCAAATGTCTGAAGTGGAAAACACATGATTTAAGTCTGACCAATAATATGTTGTATATAATACACATAACATAATCAAGCTGGTTAAGCCAGAACATAAGGCTGGTAGGTACTGGGTTCACAGGCCGGTACTAGCTCCAACTCAGAGCGAATTTTAACGACTCAATGGGTAGAACCACTACACCCTTTTTTCTCTCACTAACCACTGACCCACTGTGCCGGATAGACAGCCTAGATAGATGAGGTGTGTGCCCAGGACAGCATGCTTGAACCTTAATTGGACATAAGCACGAAAATAAGTTGAAATGAATGAAAATCAAGCTGTTACCCATCTCCACTGTCCTGTGGTACAGTGGCTCCATTGAGCAGCAGTTCCTCCACAATGCCCCGGTCACCTCGCACTATAGCATCGTGGAGAGGGGTGTGTCCTGCGGCATTCACACGGTTCACGTCCGCACCGCGCGCTGTTCACATGTAAACAAAGGAAAGAGGAATAGTTGTTCTACTACACTTATCAGCACATTTTAAACTATGGTTATTTGGTGCCTAACGCATGATTTTTAGACATTGGTTAATTGGTCTAAACAAGAGATACAGCTCGAGAGAGAGGGAGGAGAGAGAGAGAGAGAGAGAGAGAGAGAGAGAGAGAGAGAGAGAGAGAGAGAGACAAGAGAGAGAGAGAGAGAGAGAGAGAGAGAGAGAGAGAGAGAGAGAGAGAGAGAGAGAGAGAGAGAGAGAGAGAGAGAGAGAGAGAGAGAGAGAGAGAGAGAGAGAGACAAAAAAGGGAGAGAGAAAGAGGGGAGGAGGTAACATGTTGCCGCTATACAGTCTACTTCTACTGAAAAGCAGCAAAGGATCATTTATATGTACTTTCCCATAGTCAGAAGCTGAACATTACATACCACAGTTGATACAGCTATATATATCAGTCATAGAATATTGGTTGAAGGGAAACAATTAAAGAGAGGAAATTAAGCATTTTTATACCAATTTCAGCATTAAAATATCCAGACAAATTTGTCTTGACTCATCCACTCTCCGATTGACAAGTACTGTGTTAGTGAATACTCACATGCCAAACCCTGGACGACGTCCCGAGAGCCGTAACACACTGCCCAGTGTAGTGGTGTGTTCTTGGTTTCCACACTGTCAATCAGATTGATATCTACACCCGCAGCCAATAGCTGACAGACTCGGCCTACACTGTAAGACAAATCAGTGGAACATGCTTAACAATCCTGATATTAAATAAAACCATGCTATAAACAGTATTAAGAAAGTTATACTTAGGTAGTGCTTTCAACTACTTTGTAAGCAAAAGTTTGTTTTGTAAATCATTGGATGTCAGACATTTGGTAATTATGACACGTCTTCAGAGGAAACTCACAACATTTGTCCATTAGCAGCAAGGCATCTTTTACACAGCACATACTTTGATATACCATTCGTGGAACATTTGTTGAGACAGGGGAACAGGGCTTCTAGATTATGGTAGCCACACTCCCATGGTTAGTGACGTTCAATGTTGAGCTAGTAAATAACTACTATTACCATGCCCAACGACTAGATAAAACACATTGTCAAATGCTGCATTTAAGTCTATTTTGTAAATATGAATATGCTGTCCCCAACCCCGCCCACAATAGTGGTGTTTTTAATCTCTTTAAGTAACATAATATTATCAAATTATTACTATTAGCAAATTTGCATTAAGTAAATTAGGACTACTGAATTTTTGATCATGGCTAGTGGATTTTGTAAACATTCTAGAAGGCTTGGGGGAAGAACCTAATCAGAGAATGGGTCTACCAAGGAGAATCGATCCTTCAACCTAAGCATCTCAGGAGAACTGATCCCACCCCCAACATTTTGTCAGATTTACTGCACACCGAACATATCAATGGCTAACAACCAGAAATGATTATGTCAACTCTGTGTGAAAATGTGAGAACAGTTCACTGATAAAACTTCAGGGCATAAAATTTGGCACACACGATTTTGTCACTCGTCTGTCGGTTATGCAAAACCAATATCAACATAAAAGGACAGATTGTTCATGCAAAAGCTGTAATCGTTCGTCAAAAAATCTTGACAATTTTTTTTTAATCAAAGTGGCTGTTTTGGGATGAAAATAAGGCTACATTGCCGGTGTGAGAAAAATACTGCAATACCAAGATTAACATAAACAATAGATTGTTCATGCAAAAGCTGTAATCACTCGTTAGAAAATCCAAACAAACGTGTTGACTAATATCATCAATGTTTTGGAAAACTGTGTGCAATGGGATATCCCTGACCTAGATGTACATGATATGTGCTTGATGGTAATGTTCTAACCAGCTATTTCTCAATCATTCAACGTGTCCAGCTACTTCCTTCACGACCATGGTCTACTTTTGTTATAAAATGCTACCTGTGTTAGCACACCACCAACATATGACACTGATGAAAACCAAATATGTTTACAAAATTATAGACGGGTATCATGAAAATCTCTATAACCGCTATTTCAAGCCAATCGGAATAGGCCTAAGCCAATTGGAATACGACTATACCTACTGCTAGAGTTGGATAAAATGATCACTATAATTAACTTTGTGACTGTCAAAGCTTGTCAATACACAGCCTCATCTGGCTCAAACAAAGGTACCTGTGCAGTTACCATTAGATTGATTTATTTTAAATAACACCAATTTTGCCTGTCGTGGGAATTTATCTGTTAGTAGCAAGGGACCTCTTATATGCACCATCCTATAGAAAGGATAGCACATACCACAGCCTTTGATATACCAGTCATGGTTCACTGGCTGGAGCAAAAAATAATCCAATGGGCCCATTGACAGGGATCAATCCCAAACCGACAGGTGTATCAGGCAAACATTTTACCACTGGGCTCCGCCCCGCCCCGCCCCGAACAGTTCTCTAATGCAGTACTGCTTGGATGAACCGCATACAGAAGATGGCACCCCGCTACATTACTTAATGAAAAAATAATGTCAGTTGCGAGGTCTAACAGAAGATTACTGAGGCCGGTTTGAGAAAAACACTACTTTCCTTTCAACACAGAAGTAAAAAGGAGAAATGACCTACTTAGACTGAGCCGTGGCCTGGAGAAGCTCCTCGTTGTAAACTGATCTGATGTGGTCATTGGCGAGGTCTAACGGGAGTCTTCCCTGACTGTCTTGAACACACGGGTCTGCTCCACTCGCTAGCAACGCTCGGACAATGTCATGTCTCTCCAGCTGAAAAGAAAACAATTAAAATTAAGGGGAATAAAATATGATGTAACCAACTATTTGCAGATGTTAACACAACTTTTACTGGCACAAAGTGAGCTTTATTGGTGACACAAAGCATGAAATGTGGCATAGAAATATTAAATTAGCTCTTAGTTAATCCCTACAATTTCTAATTGGTTAATTCTGGTTTTACTGCCATAAATTGATTTGATTAATTTAACAAAACACTGGCCACACAGAAAAACTAAATTCCTGCAAACCAAGATGTTTTCATGGTACTTTTCTAAATCAAACACACCTTAAACCAGACTTTTTACATAGTGACAGTCCTGTAGGTGTCCAGTTTAAAAAGGAGTGTCATTGTATCTGTAGTTAGCCACTAGTATTTTATTTCAGTGTAAACTGAAATCCAAAAAGCTGTTTTAACATAAATCTTCTCAATAACATAACTGCATTTATTACAATACGTGGAAAATCTACGGCTTGATGACTGTCACAGAGCTCGAACTTAACATCGGCACCAACAGTAATTGCTGTCATTGAGATATAAACTGCCATAGGCCGGGAACATCACCGATGGCACAATAAATGCCGTTGGTAAAGCTCCTCAATAATGGCAAAATGTTTACACCTGGTGTACATTACCTGCCAGTATATAACATTAGTACACTGAAAATATGTCTACATACAGCAAAATAACCTTATTTGCTGCAAAAGTATTTTCTTTTTTTCAGTTGCCATGGTCAGGCTTTAAATTGCTGTCGATGGTCCATTTCTCTCACAGCAATTTTCTTTTTAAATTGCCGTGGGAGACAACTTCTTAAGTTTGAGCCCTGCTGTCAACATCACTTGCTGTATGCGTACCCGTGTTGCATAATGTAGCAGTGTTCCATCTTCTACGTGTGGTTCATCCAAGCAGTGCTGCAGCAAATCCGAATCAGTTGCACCTGCAATAATAGTAGTCATAAACCTACAAGTAACATACTTTATCCTGCAATCACTGTATTCACCGGCAAGATATGATGACTAGATAAATCTCTATATTTTTGGTCACTGACCAAAAATATAGGTCACGTGACATCAGCCCGACTGGACTCGAGTATTTCAGACTAGATTTTCAATAAACATACTATTTAATCATTTGTTTTAGTACAGTAAATACAAATAACTTTTAAAGGGTGTATACTACCAAATCAAATCCCATAGACGACAATAGTAACATATGTGGCTAAAACTCTTACCTGCAACGTATCAACCGACATAAACACCACGGATATAAATACTACCACCCCTTACATTTAAAGTGAATCAGAAAAAAATGTGGGTCAAGCTGCTCGTTTCTGAGATAACGGGTAGCGTCTATGACTACCCTAGTTTCGCACAAAATTCGAGTACTTTTTTTTTACAGGTACCCCATACATGTTTCAAGCACAAGGCTACTTGACACATTGGTACTACCGTAGATGAAATAAAATTGCAATTTTTTTTTACCCAGATGAAACTATTATTTTTTACAACCAACACTCTCACATTTATAACCAATCACAGGACTTGTGTTGTTCACTTCTCTATCAAAAGTTCGGTGCACCTCGCACTTTGACCCAGCCGGAAGTTATTTGGTTTAGTACTACCTAAAGCCGCACACCCTAGTTCCATCCAGCGAAAATAAATTATAATTTGGTTAATCTACAAACCTGTAACACACTTAGATTACGTTTTTATCAAATGGAGTGAAAAAGCAGGTTTTATATCGATAAATACGATGGGAATCCCTATGTCCCAATTGCTTGAAATAATTTTGAAAGTTAGTATTCTGATGTCACCGGTAGATGTCGCTCGAAGCACAACAATGCCTACGTCACGACAAATTTCACAGACTTGGGGTGCGTTCGTTTCACCTCTCCTGGACATGTTCCAACTGTTCTGTCCTGGTTGTATCCCCTCTCCAGATATCGTAAGACTTAGCAAAATTATTGGTTTTAAGGGTTTGTAACGTTTTGTATTGAGACACTTACTTGTCTGAACTTTTTTGTTACTGAAAATGTTCACGAACTGTGAAGAAAAATCTCACAAATGAACAACAACAAATCGGATGTTGATTGCGCGAACCGTGCACGAGAAAACAAACCGAACCAAAATGATAACGGTCACGTGATATACCAACGTCTGTGACATTGAAATGGAAATATCCCCTCTAAAAATAGATTGGACCTCGCTTGCTTAACGTTTTTTTCTCGACAACACGTCTTGTGAAAAAATGCAAAAAATGGATTTCGTGGTTTTACAAACATCAGGATTACCAAAAAGCACTTCAGGTGAATGGAAATGTGTATTCTAAATAATAAAATGTAAGTAAAGTGCAATTTTATTTGTGAAAAATGGGTTTAACAGCGAAAAACAACGCCGTAATGGTTAACAAATAAACGTAACTAGGGTGTGTCCCTTTAAGTTTTAAGATAACAATACCAAACTTGTATATTTATTTATGAATTAGAGTTTAGAAATGCTTTTTCAGTGTGACGAATGTAGCTAGCGTCTTACAAAAGAATAACGTCATGTATCTTGTATGACGTGATACTGCAAAAGCCTTGCTAGATACTCGATTTGTGTACATAAAAATGGATTAAATAATGATTTTCCGACTATTCCTGTGGGGTTGCAGGATAAAATAAATAACTGGTTACTGTCTTAAGATATCGGCTTTATCCTGCTCAGGTCGAATGGTGAATGCAGCTCCGCAGAGCCTCGCTGCATTCATCATTCTAACCTTCGCAGGATAAAGCCGATATCTTAAGACAGTAATCAGTTATTCCCTATGTATTAGTCTTACCACTACAGTTACAAATTTTGGAAACACAGATGAAACACTGAAACTGAAAGTGGTTTTAATTTTTTCATCAGAAATTAAATTTAAACAAGTAACAAAACCTTAAAACCATTAATTTTTAAAATGTCTTTTTGTTTGTTTCTTTAAATTGTCAGTATTGGTTCCACTTTACTGGTAGAAATTGCATTAAAAAGTAGGATGTTGAATTAGCATTCCATATGATGTCACATGATCCAATCAACAAAGCCAAATCATATATTTTTTAAATGCTTTCACATTTATTTTTGGATTTAATTTGCAGTTTTCTTTCCCTATGTACAGTAGAAAAAAGTAGGCATCATCCATTCCGTACAGTTGTAAATACAGGCCTCTGAGAATTGAATACTTGCATGAACCATTTATCAGTTAAACAAATATAAATTCAGGTAACCCATTTTATCAAAGGCTCTAAAGACTAACCCTAACCCTATACCTAAAACTACCCGAATAATAACTACTGGAACTCATGCCCCCTCTTTTTTTTTGCGTAACCCATTATGTCCATGTAAATAATGTCCTAAATTTAAGGTGCAAACGGAAAATAGGATACGTTAAATTAGATTAGCGTGAACAAAATGATCATTCTCACAATTTACAGAGGCCTGAAATTCATGTAAATATCTGAACATTTATATTGTACAAACTATTTACTGATATGAACATACTGCCTATCTGGGTACATGATGTTTCTGTTTTAAGAATACTGGAAAAATTCCAATGCAAAATTGCTATTGAATTTTTTTGTTGTTGAAGATTTACTACGGTCAACGACAGTCACTTTTAGCACCCTTGTTTTGGCTTCATACACAGTAAATAAAACATATCCAACGGTAATTTTTTTATATGATATATTTGACAAAAGGTACTTTTTATTTTTTTCATCTTTCGAAACTTAAAATTAATATTTTGTCCAGAATTATGAAAAATAACAAAATACCAACCTGTAAACAACGTTGTTCACTTGTTATAGAAATTTGACAGGGGTCAAGGTAGTAGACCAGTTTTTATTTTAATGTGGCGAAGCACTGTAATAATATAGCTAATTTTGAATTTGAATGATGTCAATTTGAATACTTTTACAAAATATGGATTTCAAGTGAAATTACGGTAAGATATGCTATATTTATTGTGTACGAACCCAAAACAATGGTGCGAAAAGTGACTGTCGTTGACCTTAATCATCAGTCTAATGTTACTGAATGTGTTTGAAGAAAATCTTGTGATTAAAAAATTGTACCTTTTGGTTTTACGAAATATTGATTTCTAGTGAAATTACAGTAAGATATGATATATTTATTGTGGTATGCGGTCAAAACGGCCCCATAATAAAACGGCCCTGAACATGTAAGTCAAAACGGCCAAAGAAAAAAGTCAAAACGGCCAAAGAAAAAAGTTAAAACGGCCAAAGAAAATGGTCAGAACGGTCCCATTAGTAATAATTAGTAATCAATATAGCCTATATCACAGGCAGTTCAAAAATATATATAAAAACAACCAAAACAACGGAATCACTGGTAACAATTTATTAGCCTACACAACGCAATTAAGACCACCAATTAACATTTTATTTAACAACACTGATAGCCCGACCCGGCCGTGCCCCCTGGATGAGTTCCAAGTGGAGCTACTCGTCGGAGGGGGGGGGGGGGGGGGGGGGGCCTGCGTGCCCGCCCTGTAATTTATTATTTTAATAATTCAATCATCAAAAGAAAAAAGTGGGTAGTGGACCATATAGACCCTCCGAGTGAGTGCATATTGCCTGAACAAGTTCTTAGTGGCCACAACTTGCCTATCCCCAATTAATTTAATAATTATTGTACCACGCTTTGGTGTCGGTCCCTTTGACTTTGATTTTGAGCAAGATATTACATTCCCCACTAAAAACCAATAAATGCATTGTATTCACCTGCTAAACATTTTTTTTTTTTCCGGGGCACTTCAACTTTTCGAGGATGGGTTACACATTCATTCATCACTCGAGATTTGTCTAGTTAGACCACGGTTATTGTGTCACTCAACCGCCACAATAACCGTGGTCTAACTAGACGAATCTCTCGTAAAAGGATGATGTAACTATAACTTAAAACTGATTTATACCATTATCTTTGTGTAGATGAAATACATTTTTAAAGTATTATATCAAAGGCTTTTTTTCAAGGGCCGTTCTGACTTTTTTAATTTGGCTGTTTTGACTTTTTATTAAGGGCCGTTTTGACTTTGACTTATTATTAAGGCCGTTTAGTACTGGGGCCGTTATGACCGGTCACCCGAAATATTTACAATTTACAATCAAAAAACCTTTTCGCAATCACAAAACCTCACAAAAACCATAATTCTGCCAAAATCGTATTCAACAAGGGTTTTTTATATACTTTATTGACAGTTTATCAATATTATATGATTTACAATTTACATGAAGCACAAATATTGTTGTGAGACCTAAACATATGCATACATCCGTTTCCGCCTTGTTTGTAAAATGCGGAACAGGACTGATTTTAGGGTCCGACTATTTACCCCCAAGATACCCCCGAAATACACCCAAAACACGTATTGGATAAGCAGCTTTCGGGATTGTACTATACGAAATAATGAACAGGTGTGTTTCGAACAATAGCTATTGCTTTAGTGACGTTTTTTGGAGTGTAAATATACCAAAAACCCGCATTACAATATTTACAATAAAAAACCCCATTTCCCAATCAAAAAACCTCACAATTGTGTATGAAGCCAAAACAATGGTGCGAAAATGCGAAAAGTTACTATCGTCAACCATAGACCTTAGTCTTAGAGTCACTCAGTTACGGTATTGTAACGGAAACTTTTGCCTACGTCTCGGTCAGAAGACCGTGTCGATGTCAGCACTACGTTATCGTATCTAAGAGTCACTTAGAGATGGTTCATAATCAAAAGTATTCAATTAAAAACCATGGTACCATTCGTAATATTGCATAATTATTATAGAAACTTTACTTTTCTGCCATGTTGAAATAACCGTACAAATAATATCTGTACGGTTGCGATCTATTGCATTTTTCAATTGTTCAATCGTTTCTGTCAAAGTTCCCATTTTTATTCACATGCCGGACGTGTCAATGTGGCTTTCCGGAAGTTGAAGGCTGAAGCTTGGGGAAAGGACAAGGTCAATATAATTAGTTTTGGTAACAACGGATGTTTGTATTTCAGGGTCTCTTACAGCAAACCAATTCCCAATATTTTCAAATAAACCATACCAAATTGATTACATGAGTCCATCAAGTTAATAATAATATTAAATTAGTGACATTTTTCATTGAATACGATGTCTAGGACAGAACTTTGTGACGAGTAGGGACGTAGCCCAGTGGTAAAGCAATCGCCTAATACGCGGTCGGTCTATGATCGACCCCCGTCTGTGGGGCATTGGGCTATTTCTCGTTCCAGCCAGTGCACCACGACTTGTATATCAAAGGCTGTGGTTTGTGTTATCCTGTCTGTTGGATGGTGCATATAAAAGATTCCGTGTTACTAATTTTTAAAAGTTAACGGGTTATGTATTATAATTACCAGATTTTTGACATGATTAATAAACCAAACAAAGCAAACTTTAAAAAAAAATTCTTTCTTTTTTTTCGTCGATTTCTTTATGTAAACAATTCTTGTAATACATATATTTTTCTAATAATAGCTTATCTTCAATATAATGTTTGAAGCCAGTTTTATTGAATGTGGTGTGCTGTAATTTTGTTTTGTAAATATAATATACTCAACAACGAAAGTTTAGCTAATGTTAAAACAAATGACATAATATTTATAAATTAACCTATTTTCATTAATTAGTATTCACATCTAAAATGCTTACCATTTACAAACAACATAAACTCATCAACCTTTGCTATAACACAACAGGAGGAGCTGGTTTTGTTTTAAGTTTATTCAACCATGGCAAATTTAGACGTCATAAAATATAGTTGCTAAACTTTCGTTGTTGAGTATACTTTACATTTATAATTAACCAATTTACGAAATTGTTTTCCTTATTTATATCACCAAATAAAATCATAGTTTTGTCAAACTGGAAGTCTTCACCTGTTTGTTGCAACCATTGTTCTATAAGATTCCAGAGTTCGACGACTTTGGGGCAAGCATAAAACAAGTGATCCGATGGCGATGACAGAAATTGTAGAGATTTGAATCAACATATTTTATTTTATATAAGAAAGTATTCGTTGCTGTAATTCTGTGTGGTATTGGAACCATAACAGTGTTGGGTCTTTCAAAATCTTAAATGGCAGGCTATAATACTTCGCCCACTCTGAAGGGGAAAAGGCAAATCCTTCAGCAGAGTATTTAATCTGCGAAGTAGGAAGTATATTCGTGTCGTTGAGTAGTTTATAGATTTCTTTACTTCCAGATTTATTTTTCAAAAAGGGTTTTATTTTAACTGGTAAAATGGGATGCTTTGGAACGCTTTCTTGCTATAAAAACTTGTATATAGCCTTTAATAAAGAAGCAAATTCTAGAAAATTTGATTTTATATTATACTTTAAGCTGAAAGTGTCATAATCTATAAACTGTCCTTGGTTATTAAGTAAGTCTTGTATAAATAAAATCCCTTTTTTGATGTAATTTCTAAATACTGCAGGCTTTTTATCTATAGTAATATTGTTATTATACCAAATGTTTGAACATAGAATGTCTTCTGTATTGACGAATGTTTGTTTACGTTGCAGTAAAATCCAATTATTTAGTACATCTTTCCAAAATAAGGTTTTTATTTGTCTTGTCTTTAACTGAATAAAGTGATCCCCATAAATTTTTTAATCTTTCATTGTTAAACCAGTCAAAGAATAGAAGAGAGTTGCCCATTTTGAATTCGATATCAAAAGTCTTCTAATCCAGGTCAGTTTTAATGCTATTGCAAAATTTGTAATATCTACCATTTTGATACCTCCATATTTATAATCTTGCACTAAAACTGCTCTTTTAATTCTAGCTGGTTTGTTTTGCCATATAAAATTGAAAAACATAGTATTTATTTGTTTTAATAACTTCTCGGGGGGGGGGGGGGGGGGGGGGGGGGGTTGGGTAGTGAAATTAATAAATGAGTGATTTTGGGGATTACTTGTGTTTTCACTACTGTGATTCTACCCAACACTGTTATCTTCCGTGTTAACCATTGATTCATCAAATTTTTCATTTCCAAAATTTTAGATTCGTAATTTTGAGCAACCATCTGTTCCATATTCAGCATAAATATTACTCCTGATAACATGACCTGATCAGCTCCTCAAGCTAGCTTCCACTTTGCTGGATGGAAAACCTCTTTTGAAAACTTTTTACTTCCTATCCAAATAATATGTGATTTTGAATAATTTATTTTCAAGCCAGAAGCATCAGCATACATATCTTGTATTGTTAAAGTACTGTATTGAGATAAAACACATTCTTTCCCATTTATACTTATCCCTTTAATATCATTAGAGTTTCTAATTAGTGTTGCTAAAATTTCTGCACAGATAATAAAAATATACGGAGAGAGTGGATCACCTTGTCGACAACCTCTTTCTAATTTAAAACTCTCGGACAAAAAACCATTTTGTAATATACGCGACACTGAATTATTATAAAGAGTTCTGATCCAATTTTTAAATGAACTTTTAAAGTTAAATATATCCAGAGTTTGTTCAGTAAAATCCCAGGAAACTGAACCAAATGCTTTTTCGAAATTAATTAATACCAACATTCCTGGTATTTTTTGTACCTCAGTATAATACATTATATCATATATTAATCGTATATTTTCACCTATCTACTACCTTTTTAATTCTGTTAGCAATACATCCTGAAGCTATCTTATATATACAATTTAGTAAGGTAATTGGGCGCCAATTTTTTAAAAACTGTTTGGGTTATTTATTTTTGGTATACACGTAATAATACCTAGTTTTTGTGTATTAGACATTTCTCTTATCTCATAACTATAATTTAGTGATCTAATAATGAAATGGCCTAGGTCTATCCCAAAAAACTTTAAAAATTCAGCTGAAAAACCGTCTGAGCCAGGACTTTTGTCGTGTTTCATGTTTTTAAGAAATTCCAATGCCTCACTGTATTCAATTTGTCCTTCTAGTTCTTCCACTTCTGCATCTGTTAATTTATTTACAACAATATTATTAATATTTCTAATTTTTCTAATTTTTCGTGGGTTTCTTTTTGAGTATAATTTTTCATAAAATTGTTTTGTTTCTTCTAAAATTTTATTTTGTTCGGTTACTACATTGCCATCATCTAATTCTAGTCTAGAGATAAATTTACTATAATAATTTCGGTTTTCCAAATTGCAGAAATGTTTAGTGGGCTTTTCACCTTCTTCTATCCATTTTGCTCTAGATCGAATGAGTTTACCCTTTAACTTATTTCTTCTTATTTCTATTAATTGATTTCTCTTACTTTCTAACAAGTCTGAATTAATATTATCTTCATTTTCTTCTAATATTTTTTTTTTCGTCAATAAGATTCAATTCCAGTTTCTCTTCAGATTTGTTTTTATAAGTAGAGTACACAATAGTTTTCCATCGAATTTCCATTAGCAAAACTTCTAAGAAAAGCTGATCATTAACCGTGTATTGAATACTTTCATTTGGAATAACATCTATATTTTTGAGGTTATATACCGGTAGAGCGTACTGACATTTAACATTTTGTATTGTTTCTTTAATAGAATCAACGTAACATTTGTTATTAAGTAATGAATTATTGAATTTCCATAGTCCTTTACCTTTGACATAGTTACGAATTTTCAAATATAGAATTACACCTGAGTGGTCCGACCTGTACCTACTATCAATCGACACTTTGTTTACAAAAGGCATTAAATTTTCAGATAAGAGATAAAAATAACCTTTTACTTCTCTGCCGAATGTGGACATCTTGACTAAACTGTGTCACCTATCTGCCAAATTATACTCAAAACACAAGAATATGAGGTGTCACATGTGACATGACGACATGTTGTTTGTCGTTTATTGTTTTTGTTTTTTAAGTATTTTAAATTATTATTATTTATACACCAACAACAAATGAAATCGAAATTGCATTTATTTATTTATTTATTTATTTATTTATTTATTTATTTATGTTTTGTTTTGTTTTGTTTTGTTTTGTTTTGTTTTATTTTTATTTTATTCATTGATTTAATTCATTAAAAAAAATATTAAAAGACGAACAACAGGAAGAAAAATAAGTATCCTACTTCGTACTTTCTCCGGACACTTTTTTCTTTAATTAAAGTGAATTTAAGAGTACATACGTATATATATTTTGTAAATAATAAATGTGTGTGTGTGTGTGTGTGTGTGTGTGTGTGAGAGAGAGAGAGAGAGAGAGAGAGAGAGAGAGAGAGAGAGAGAGAGAGAGAGAGAGAGAGAGAGAGAGAGAAGGGGAGGGGGAGGACAGACAGACAGAAAGACAGACAAACAAGTTATTTAAAAATGTTTAATAATGTCACTGTACAAATTAAACTTGATTATATGACAATAGGCTCAAAAACAGCTTTTGCTTTCCACAATATTTTAACAGTATTCCAGATATATCCAGTGATTCTCATTTTCAGCAGTGCATGATAGTATAGATCATAAGTTGTTTTTTTTTTATTCGCGTTTGTCTTAAGTTGTCCGCATCGCTGTTGTAAAGCGTCACACTATAAATTAGTTCATCAAGATAAACGTCTCCGGCACGATATTTATTATTGTGATTTTTATTGCTGTGCCGGAGGTCCAATAGATTTTAAAATGTTTTTTTTTTTAATGGACTGTAGATGAACTAACTATAAATCTAACAAGTTGTCTATTTCCAGACTGCTTTTTGGATCTGCTTCGCAATTTGTAACACGTGTTTCCAAATTAAAATTTGAGAAGCAAAGATAGTTTCACACTCAAGAAAATAAATTCCGAGCCTTGAAATAATTAGTTATTTCCATCATACAGACAGACAGACAAAACTAGTTGTTTTGAGTCTGGTGGAACGTGGTATGAGTTGTTTCCCTTATACTGATTTTGTAAGAGATTCTTGGATAAACGCCAGAATGTGCTCTTACTTTTTATTATCTCGGCATCGGCGTCCAAAGATGAAAGCAACATCGGATGGGGGAGGGGGGGGGGGGGCTATCACTTTATTGATTCGCGTTTCAACTAGGCCGGGGGGAGGGCAATGCAATATGATTGAAATGAGTTTTACTGATCTACCAGTAGTTATAGACCATCGGAGATGATTTCAGTCAGACTGGGGGCAATGCAATATCTTTAGAGATGAAGTGCAATGAGCCCCCCTCCGCCCCCCCCCCCCCCACACACACATTTCCGATACCCATGTTTCTATTTTTAAATGTTGCCGAATGCATTTAGAAAAGCACCTGCAATAATAATTTAAAAAAAACTAAATACCGGCCTCAGTTCTATACTGGTTAAGCCATTGGCCACTGGCGTAGGAAGCGGGGGTGGGGGCAAGGGGGGCATGTGCCCCCCTCCCCACTTTTCAGATATTTTGCTTTATATTTGCTTTATAATAGTGTAAAAGTGTGTAAATATAAAAGTGTAACACCCCCCCCCCCCCCCCCCCAACACACACACACATTTTGGTACCTTCCTACGCCACTGCATCGGACATAAGGCTAATAGGTACTGGGTTCGCCTTCTGGAACCGGCTCCCAAACAGAGCGAGATTAACAACAAAGTGTGTGTGTGTAAGGCCACTATACCAACTTCTCTCTCACTAACTACTAACAAACAAACCACTAGCAAACAAACAAACCACTAACTCACTGTCCTGGAAAGACAGTACAGATAGCTACTCATCTCGGTATTAAAAGGGCAATCTCAATTATTAATTTTTCATTAAAATGTAAAAATTATACCTTAAATTACCCCTACAAACCCCTCCCGCACACACACCGTCACCAGCACTACCACAATAATATATTGTGCCCATCTTGGTATTTTACTCAAACATATGTTAAATATAAAATGCCATTGAATGCTTTACAAGTCAAAATGTTAACAGGCCAACAGGTGTGTGTGTGTGTGTGTGTGTGTTTTGAGAGCGAGTTTTGCAGGGGTTTGGTCAAGATTGTGGAAGGCATCAATAATGTATAACAAAACAACTGCCCTCAAGGGACTTTATTCAAAATGCATAGCAGTAAAAACAAATAGAATTATCTTTTTCAGCTGGAGGTTTCGACCCCCAAAACCTGTCCATAGGACACGCGCCTGCACAGCAAACACACGCTTCTTAGTGTGTTTTTCAATATCAACACCGTCATGTTTACAGTTCCATACACTGAGTCCGTGGTTTGATCATGTAACGTTTGTCTTGGGTAATTTATGAAGATTTTATTTTTGACATGTTATGTTGATATCGTTATTGTGTCTTTCATGAATATGATTCCTTGGCAGCTGCTTGTAACACTGTTTTATTGATAATTTCTGTGTTAATGGTACCTTTTAATACCCAAAAGCCTGTGTGTTTTTCGTGCTGGGGTGTCGTTAAGTTGTTAATTCAATTCAATGCTTCACCAAATTATTAAAGAGAGACAGCGAGAGACAGAGTGAGAGACAGAGAGCGAGAGACAGAGAGAGAAAGAGAGAAGAAGAAGGTCAAATATGTCTGATGTACCGGTATCTTTATTGTGTAACTAACAGGTCAAACATAAACTCATGACATAAATCTCATATTCCGGTATATAATTATGTAAAGTAGGCCTACCCATGACATAAAAATGCAAATGAGCTATAACATCAACCAAAACTTTCGTTTCTTTGTACGAAACACAACAATAATAGGTTAGATTTTTGTATATTCATTCAATCATTATATATAATACCAAAGACAGACTGCATATTTTTATAAGGAATATGCATTATTTAGCCTGCCAGTAATCATTTTATTTCAAATACAAAACCATTAAACTATTTATAGGTCCACTTTGTGTGCTACACACTGTTTGTCGGTCGAGGGTGGTAGGCTAATTATTTCTTATTGTGCACTTCGTTCGTTCGTTCCGTCGTTCGTTCATTCATTGTTTCACTGATATCTTCATGCTTACATTCAGTTACGTTTCAAACGCGCACTATATATTGGTATACCAAAAGTCGTGATATGCTATCTTCTATAAGAACGTGTATATAAAAGATAGATTGCTGTTAAAAATAGTAACTTATGTGGCGGCAGTGTGTTTCTTCACTGATATTCTTGACATCATTAGTAATTGCGCGTGCTGACTAAATAGTGTGCAGAGGTGTATTTCAACAGGCATTTCATTTTTATTGACTCAGTTACTCACTCACAGACGCTCCCGCACGCATGCACGCGCGCGCCTATTCATTCATCCAGCCAGTCATTGATTTATGGACTCATGCATTCACAAATTCATCCATTCGTACGTTTGTTCGTTCGTTCGTTCGTCCGTTCATTTATTCATTCATCCATGCATTCGTTAGTTCGTTCATTTGCTTGTTCCTTCATTCGTCCATTTATTCATTCATTCATTCGTCCATTCATTCACCCATCCATTCATTCGTTCAGTAATTCATCATTCATTCGTTCGTTCAATTAATCAATCATTCATCCATTCACTCACTCACACTCTCACTCATTCGTCAAATCACTGGCAGTAATAATTTGAAAGTACAGATATTTTATCTAACATGATATTATCAGAACCTAGACATCAGCCTGTAGCCAGTGTTGGTGACCTACACTATTTATTGGCCCTAGGCGTCGTGTACTTGCAATAAAACTCCTGTAAAAAGTACACTAAGTGTTCATATTTTCAAATTAACTACTTTACTAGACACATTTTACTTTGACAACATGAATATAAGCTTACCGACTCCCTACATTTACATGCATGAATGTGGTATGTGGTTTTTTGTTTGTTTGTTGTTGTTGTTCTTGTTATTACGCGCGTGCGTGCGACCGTTTGATTGTTATGCACAACATGTAGTAAACTATCCGAGCGGCGCACTCAACGAGCCATATGTTCCTAACGTTAAAGGGACTATAGTGAGTTTGCTGATATTGTTTAAACAGATAAAGTTAAAGTTTGTTTTGTTTAACGACACCACTAGAGCACGTTGATTTATTAATCATCGGCTATTGGATATCCAACATTTAGTAATTTTGACTCGTAATATTCAGAAAAAAAGCCGCTACAGTTTTCAACTAGTTGCAAGATATCTTTTGAATGTACATTCCCCACAGGCAGGACAGCACATACCACGGTATTTGATATACCAGTCGTGGGGCACAGGTCGGGACGGGGGGGGGGGGGGGGGGGGGGTTCTAATCAAGAATGGATCCGGAGAGGTGGTTCAATCATCTGCTATTGGATGTGAAACATTTGGTAATTCTGACATATAGTCCCAAAGATATTTTCTTGTTTAATTAGAATATCAGTGACTGTATAACGAAAAAGAAAAGAAGAAGAACTGTTTGTTGTCACAATGTTTGTAGTAGCCGAAACCGCATTTTACCTTCCAATAATATTACGAAGTAAAATGAAAAATAACTGCTACAAACATTTTTACATGACAGCAATCGCACTGGATATACAGTCATTGATATTCTAAAAATGATAATGTATTTAATATGTAATTTTAGTCGTCAGAAGACTGTTGGAAAGATCTTACAATGGTTGCACACTCTGGACAGTCTGTATAACTGTAAGTTTTTCAAGCCGGATGACGTGTGTGTCAGCGAGTGGCATCTCTGAGGCGGATGCATATTACACATGCATTTTACGGACGTTCGTGAACCCAGCACGTCATAAGTATTTCCTGAATAAACTTCTATATAGCTTATTGTGATTTTACATGTAAAACTCACAAATAAACATAAACGATTTTTGAATTTGAATGCTATCACTAACAATGATTTTTCTCGTTTCAGCAAATGCACCACGACTGGTATATCAAAGGCCATTGCATGTGCTACCCTCTCTGGGGTGGTGCATATAAAAGATCCCTTGCTACTAATGGAAAAAAAGTAGTGGGTTTCCTCTCTAAGACTATATGTCAAAATTACCAAATGTTTGACATTCAATATCTGGTGATTAACGTGCTCTAGTAGTGTTGTTTAACAAAGCAAACTTTACCTTTAATTAATAATGATTTTTCGCTATTTCGTGTCAGTTTAGTAACACTGTAAAACAGGTTTATTATCTTCACACAGAGCTGTGATAAGACAGAGTGGAAGCAACACTCGCACAGGAGTGAGATAACCAAGATTTTATTTACAGATACATGTTTATTAAAATCCATAAACGCAATAACCGGGCTAGGTGGCCCAAAGCGAGTTTTAATGGTTTTAACAGCCCGTTGTGGAGGTGTGAGACCCGCCGAGGCCACTGTGCTATAACCATTTATTACTAACCCATGTAACCTCTCTCCTGAATAGGCAGCCCAGATTGACAGAAAATAATAGGGCACAAGCTGTTACATTTGTGATTGTTCTACCTGCCTCTGTCTACCTTTCTACCCCCATCTCTCTCTCTCTCTCTCTCTCTCTCTCTCTCTCTCTCTCTCTCTCTCTCTCTCTCTCTCTCTCTCTCTCTCTCTTTCCCTTTACTGACGCCATATAGCCGTAAATAAAATGTGTTGAGTGCGTCGTTAAATAAAATATTTCTTTCCTTCCTTCCCCTTCCCTTCCTCCCTCCAACCACTCGTCTGGTTGTCTATCTATCTATCTATCTATCTAGTATCTATCTATCATCGGTCTGTTTTACCCCCCCCCCCTCTCTCTCTCTCTCTCTCTCTCTCTCTCTCTCTCTCTCTCTCTCTCTCTCTCTCTCTCTCTCTCTCTCTCTCGCTCACTCACTCTGTTGTAATCGATAAGTTCCAGAAAAAAAATATATCTTGTGTTATTGGACGTGCAAAACTCCTTATGAGACAGCCAATATTTATGTGTATATCTGGAACGTGTTTCCACACTACTTTCCAAGATTTTGTTTTGACACATTCCCTCGGAACAGGTAGAAAACAAAAAGGTGAGAGCTCACCACAGGTGTGCACCTGGTACCTTACTCCGTATAATGGATACCGTGGAATGTTCAACGGCCTTGGTATTTTACCATATCGCCATAATAGAGCATGTCCGAGTATTGCAACACGATTATACCGAATAACTGGCTTTCATCAATGCTGGGCAGTCAGAGAGTAAGAGTGGGGCTGGGAATAATCTCTACTTTTATTCACCGCCCCTTTTAAAATAACAGAAAAGCAGTCAAGATAATCCACAGAAGCATCCGATTCGATACGTAAGTCCGGGATTTAGCCGAGTGGGTAGATCACTCGACTGTGGTGCTTCGGACGTAGGATCGAACTTCGTCGACGAACCCTAACCAGTGACACACGACTGGTATATCAAAGGCCGCGGTATGTGCTATCCTGTCCATATAAGAGATTCATTGTTGAAAAATCTAGCGGGTTTCCTCTAAGATTATATGTCAGAATATCAAATATTTGACATCCAATAGCCTATGATTAATGCATCAGTGTGATCTAGTGATGTTGTTAAACAAACTAAACAACCTTTGTTTTTTATTTTTATTAATACTAGGTCGTCGGAGCATAATGTTGGGGGGGACTAGGTATTATAATCTCTACTTTTACTTTCCACCCCTTTTAAAATAATAGAAAATCAGATTAAAATTAGCCGACAAAAGCATCTAATTGTACTCTTAAAAACAAATTTATATTGGATATTGGATCCTATAACGCAAGCATATGAAAACTCAAAAGTTACTGACGGCAATATGTTATTAATATTAATGATTTTACATGTGTAGGCATAAACGTACCCCATCCACCCTACCCCCCCCCCCCCCCCAACACACACACCCGCAACCCTAGTTCAAAATTCTCTCCAACGAGCATGCAATACGGCAAACTATATATATATATATATATATATATATATATATATATATATATATATATACCGTTACAGCTTTTGTTACAACTTAAAGTTTCACGCTATGAGCGATCATCAGGTAACGTGTAACTGCCCTGTCGTTACGTCGTTTTGTATATTCAAAATTACAAAATGTTAAGACATCCAATAGTCGATGATTAATTAACCAATGTGCTCTAGTAGTGTTATTAAACAAAGCCAACTTTAATTTTTAAATGAAATGCAATATTTCACTTTCTTCGACGTAATTAAAAGGTGCTGAGTTAGTCGTGAACTAAAATAGTCCTGCCTTATATTGCGCTCATTAGTGAAGTGTTTACTTTTTAAGATGCTAATGTGATTACTAATTTTTGGCTTCAAGTTAATTTACAGTACCACACGCATTAGAATGCACTGTATACACGCCAATAATCTGAGTTTGCAATATTTGTTTATTTAAAAAAAAAAAAAAACTTTCTTTCTTTCCAAATGGCAAATTAATCAGTATCAGTTGACGCGAATGGCATAAATAGACTTTCTTCTTGTCAATCGTGAAGGAAAACATATGCATCTTTTCATTTTAGTGTGTGCAATTCATATAAATTATTTAACATTAGTTTTTAAACAATAATAATAATTGTATCTTGTTATGGATAGACTACAACTGAACGTAAACACACAGTGTTACAAGTTACAAGGTGTATGTACAAAGAATGTGATAGACTATAACTGAACGTAAACACACAGTGTTACAAGTTACAAGGTGTATGTACAAAGAATGTGATAGACTATAACTGAACGTAAACACACAGTGTTACAAGTTACAAGGTGTATGTACAAAGAATGTGATAGACTATAACTGAACGTAAACACACAGTGTTACAAGTTACAAGGTGTATGTACAAAGAATGTGATAGACTATAACTGAACGTAAACACACAGTGTTACAAGTTACAAGGTGTATGTACAAAGAATGTGATAGACTATAACTGAACGTAAACACACAGTGTTACAAGTTACAAGGTGTATGTACAAAGAATGTGATAGACTATAACTGAACGTAAACACACAGTGTTACAAGTTACAAGGTGTATGTACAAAGAATGTGATAGACTATAACTGAACGTAAACACACAGTGTTACAAGTTACAAGGTGTATGTACAAAGAATGTGATAGACTATAACTGAACGTAAACACACAGTGTTACAAGTTACAAGGTGTATGTACAAAGAATGTGATAGACTATAACTGAACGTAAACACACAGTGTTACAAGTTACAAGGTGTATGTACAAAGAATGTGATAGACTATAACTGAACGTAAACACACAGTGTTACAAGTTACAAGGTGTATGTACAAAGAATGTGATAGACTATAACTGAACGTAAACACACAGTGTTACAAGTTACAAGGTGTATGTACAAAGAATGTGATAGACTATAACTGAACGTAAACACACAGTGTTACAAGTTACAAGGTGTATGTACAAAGAATGTGATAGACTATAACTGAACGTAAACACACAGTGTTACAAGTTACAAGGTGTATGTACAAAGAATGTGATAGACTATAACTGAACGTAAACACACAGTGTTACAAGTTACAAGGTGTATGTACAAAGAATGTGATAGACTATAACTGAACGTAAACACACAGTGTTACAAGTTACAAGGTGTATGTACAAAGAATGTGATAGACTATAACTGAACGTAAACACACAGTGTTACAAGTTACAAGGTGTATGTACAAAGAATGTGATAGACTATAACTGAACGTAAACACACAGTGTTACAAGTTACAAGGTGTATGTACAAAGAATGTGATAGACTATAACTGAACGTAAACACACAGTGTTACAAGTTACAAGGTGTATGTACAAAGAATGTGATAGACTATAACTGAACGTAAACACACAGTGTTACAAGTTACAAGGTGTATGTACAAAGAATGTGATAGACTATAACTGAACGTAAACACACAGTGTTACAAGTTACAAGGTGTATGTACAAAGAATGTGATAGACTATAACTGAACGTAAACACACAGTGTTACAAGTTACAAGGTGTATGTACAAAGAATGTGATAGACTATAACTGAACGTAAACACACAGTGTTACAAGTTACAAGGTGTATGTACAAAGAATGTGATAGACTATAACTGAACGTAAACACACAGTGTTACAAGTTACAAGGTGTATGTACAAAGAATGTGATAGACTATAACTGAACGTAAACACACAGTGTTACAAGTTACAAGGTGTATGTACAAAGAATGTGATAGACTATAACTGAACGTAAACACACAGTGTTACAAGTTACAAGGTGTATGTACAAAGAATGTGATAGACTATAACTGAACGTAAACACACAGTGTTACAAGTTACAAGGTGTATGTACAAAGAATGTGATAGACTATAACTGAACGTAAACACACAGTGTTACAAGTTACAAGGTGTATGTACAAAGAATGTGATAGACTATAACTGAACGTAAACACACAGTGTTACAAGTTACAAGGTGTATGTACAAAGAATGTGATAGACTATAACTGAACGTAAACACACAGTGTTACAAGTTACAAGGTGTATGTACAAAGAATGTGATAGACTATAACTGAACGTAAACACACAGTGTTACAAGTTACAAGGTGTATGTACAAAGAATGTGATAGACTATAACTGAACGTAAACACACAGTGTTACAAGTTACAAGGTGTATGTACAAAGAATGTGATAGACTATAACTGAACGTAAACACACAGTGTTACAAGTTACAAGGTGTATGTACAAAGAATGTGATAGACTATAACTGAACGTAAACACACAGTGTTACAAGTTACAAGGTGTATGTACAAAGAATGTGATAGACTATAACTGAACGTAAACACACAGTGTTACAAGTTACAAGGTGTATGTACAAAGAATGTGATAGACTATAACTGAACGTAAACACACAGTGTTACAAGTTACAAGGTGTATGTACAAAGAATGTGATAGACTATAACTGAACGTAAACACACAGTGTTACAAGTTACAAGGTGTATGTACAAAGAATGTGATAGACTATAACTGAACGTAAACACACAGTGTTACAAGTTACAAGGTGTATGTACAAAGAATGTGATAGACTATAACTGAACGTAAACACACAGTGTTACAAGTTACAAGGTGTATGTACAAAGAATGTGATAGACTATAACTGAACGTAAACACACAGTGTTACAAGTTACAAGGTGTATGTACAAAGAATGTGATAGACTATAACTGAACGTAAACACACAGTGTTACAAGTTACAAGGTGTATGCACAAAGAATGTGATAGACTATAACTGAACGTAAACACACAGTGTTACAAGTTACAAGGTGTATGCACAAAGAATGTGATAGACTATAACTGAACGTAAACACACAGTGTTACAAGTTACAAGGTGTATGCACAAAGAATGTGATAGACTATAACTGAACGTAAACACACAGTGTTACAAGTTACAAGGTGTATGCACAAAGAATGTGATAGACTATAACTGAACGTAAACACACAGTGTTACAAGTTACAAGGTGTATGCACAAAGAATGTGATAGACTATAACTGAACGTAAACACACAGTGTTACAAGTTACAAGGTGTATGCACAAAGAATGTGATAGACTATAACTGAACGTAAACACACAGTGTTACAAGTTACAAGGTGTATGCACAAAGAATGTGATAGACTATAACTGAACGTAAACACACAGTGTTACAAGTTACAAGGTGTATGTACAAAGAATGTGATAGACTATAACTGAACGTAAACACACAGTGTTACAAGTTACAAGGTGTATGTACAAAGAATGTGATAGACTATAACTGAACGTAAACACACAGTGTTACAAGTTACAAGGTGTATGTACAAAGAATGTGATAGACTATAACTGAACGTAAACACACAGTGTTACAAGTTACAAGGTGTATGTACAAAGAATGTGATAGACTATAACTGAACGTAAACACACAGTGTTACAAGTTACAAGGTGTATGTACAAAGAATGTGATAGACTATAACTGAACGTAAACACACAGTGTTACAAGTTACAAGGTGTATGTACAAAGAATGTGATAGACTATAACTGAACGTAAACACACAGTGTTACAAGTTACAAGGTGTATGTACAAAGAATGTGATAGACTATAACTGAACGTAAACACACAGTGTTACAAGTTACAAGGTGTATGTACAAAGAATGTGATAGACTATAACTGAACGTAAACACACAGTGTTACAAGTTACAAGGTGTATGTACAAAGAATGTGATAGACTATAACTGAACGTAAACACACAGTGTTACAAGTTACAAGGTGTATGTACAAAGAATGTGATAGACTATAACTGAACGTAAACACACAGTGTTACAAGTTACAAGGTGTATGTACAAAGAATGTGATAGACTATAACTGAACGTAAACACACAGTGTTACAAGTTACAAGGTGTATGTACAAAGAATGTGATAGACTATAACTGAACGTAAACACACAGTGTTACAAGTTACAAGGTGTATGTACAAAGAATGTGATAGACTATAACTGAACGTAAACACACAGTGTTACAAGTTACAAGGTGTATGTACAAAGAATGTGATAGACTATAACTGAACGTAAACACACAGTGTTACAAGTTACAAGGTGTATGTACAAAGAATGTGATAGACTATAACTGAACGTAAACACACAGTGTTACAAGTTACAAGGTGTATGTACAAAGAATGTGATAGACTATAACTGAACGTAAACACACAGTGTTACAAGTTACAAGGTGTATGTACAAAGAATGTGAATCGCTTTAATCACCACTAAACTTTGATCTATTATTCATCGCTTGACTGAATATAATTACATGATACGCTATAACTTTAATCGTTCCTGTGTCTTTAGTTGTTTAACGTTATTAGCCTATTTAGAGCTTTTCAATTTAGGTCTGTTCAAGAAATGATCAAGGGAGGGAGGCTTTTGTCTTTTGTATAGGCCTAAACACCACCAGCAAATGTTTTTTTTTTTTTAAATCATACAGGCCTTTGCATTAAAAAAGCCTGTAATAAACCCACCAGATATAAAATAGTAATTACGGTGCCTCCCGCTATCCATCCCCACCAGCCCCCACGCCCCATCCCTCCCCATTACCCGGAACATCCCTTTGCCATGCTATCTGGCTAATAGAACTGCTGTGGGAATTCCTGGAATGAAGAATTGGCACTAATATGCTACTTTAAATCATATACACGTTTTTATAGGAGCGGAGTGTAAGTTCCCAGTTGTAAAGTTAAAGTTTTCTCTGTTTAACGACACCACTAGAGCACATTGATTTTTTTAATAATCGGCTAGTGGATGTCGAACATTTGGTAATTTTGACTCGTAGCCTTTGGAAGAAACCCATTACATGTTTTGTCATCAGCAGCAAGGGATCTTTTAAATGCACTTTCCCACAGACAGGACAGCACATACCACGGCCTTTGATATACCAGTCGTGGGACACTGGCTGGGACGGGAAAACCCGAACCAGAGAAAGGATCCACTGCAAGGTGGTTCGATCCTACGACGCAAACACGCCTTATACTAGTCGAGCTTCATGTGTGGTCCGTCTACATTCGATCCCCATCGATGGGCCAATTGGACTATGTCTCGTTCCAGCCAGTGCTCTACAACTAGTGTAACAAAGGCTGTGTTATGTACTATCCTGCCTGTGCAGTGATGCACTTAAAAGATCCTTTGCTGCTAATCGAAAAAGAGTAGCCCATGGAGTGGCGGCAGCGGGTTTCCTTTCTCATTATCTGTGGCAAAATGTATCGATTGTTCCTTTAAAGACTACGTGTCATCTGATGGCCGATTACTACTTGGGTCTAATCAGTTAGCTCTGTTGATGTCGTTAAACAAAATAAATTTAAGTTCTTAATACGGATTACCCAACCAGTTATAATACAAAAGCTTGTTCACGCCAGTGTCTTAAAGGGGCATTCCTGAGTTTGCTGCATTGTAAGATGTTTCCGACTAATAAAATATTTCTACGATTAAACTTACATATTAAATATATTTTCTTGTTTAATATATCAGTGTCTATATATTCATTGTGTTTCTGGTCGTCTTAAAATTTGTAAGAAGCCCAAACTGGATTTTGTCTTCAATAATTTCGTACGTACGAAAAAAAAATATTTTAGGAAATAAAATGAAATTTAACCTAGTACAAATATTAGAACGATCACAAACACGTTTAATATACAGCCGCTAATGTTTTATGCAGAAAAATATATTTAATATGTAATTACAATCGTTAAAAAGTATCTGTTAGTCGATAACATCTTACAAATTGCAGCCAACTCAGGAATGTCCCTTTAAAAATGGACCTTGGAGACGTAGTTGTTTGACCATCAGACTTAAGTCTAATGGGTACTGGGTTCGAATTCCACACAGGCTTTTACCGTGTCAAGGTATTATGCAAAGCAATCATATCGGTTTCTCTCTCAACTATTAACCCCAGATAACTGAGATGCGTGTCTAGCACAGCGTGCTTAAACCTTAACTGGATATAAGCAAGAAAACCAAGTTAAACTTTTAATGAAAGTTGTGGGTGGCAAATATAAAATGAATGAATGAATAAATAAATGTATATAAAAATCTGTCTATATATATATATATATATATATATATATATATATATATATATAGTGAAGCAATGTGTATAATTATGTTCCGGTATGCGAGAAGATTTTGAGAAAATCCCTTGCCAATGATGATAATATTAGTAGAACGCGCTATGTTTTTTCCCTTCTATTTTTGTTACAGCCATTTCTCTCGGAACTCTGCGATCTTCCTGCGCGCGCAGACCTACGCAACATACACGTCAAAACATTCCCGACGTAAGCAGGACGCAGTTACAATGTACGTCTATCGTAGACTTGTTTACGTCCTCGTATATAAGGAACGGTATCGGAGTAGGACTCTTATAAAGAAATGTTTTCACGGATGTTATCTGACTGATGATGCAATGTGGAAAGACGGGTCACGTGTAACATAAAATAACAAGCTGGGGGTGGGGAGACAATAACAAAGAAATATGGGAGGGGCAGTAACAAAAGAAATAGGGCACAGTAATATATAGTCTTCTCAAGCTAAAAACAAATTGCACTTTTAAATTAACAAGTAAACTTTCGTATCAGTTTAATATTAATTAAAACTATGCCTTCATACCTTGCACTTAAATCATATAATAGACCTATACATATTCTGATGAATTTCGCATGCTCTAAAGGCGTATTGAGAGGATTGTAAATTGTTACAGTTTGCGATTATACAGTGTTTCATCCACAGATCTATCATATCGTTATATATATAACCAGGGACACAGGTACCCCCAACCAATAACGTCGAGGGTACTATAGTTATGCTATATTATAAAGAGTACACATACGCAACTATAGTATTAGTACTCGGGTTTCTGCTTGGGGGTACCTGTGACCACGGCGCGGTGTCTACACCCCACACCCTACATCGAGGTTTAATATTGCAATACATTCACAAACTATTTACTATTGTATTTTATCATTACCAAATGTGGTCTAAATAACTTCAAAGATTCAAAGGTCTCTTTTTGATTGTCCTGGATTGGTCTCTGATCGATAGTAAATTTATCCTTATAGTCAATCCATTATTTCACTAACCCATATAATAAATCAAGTTTATCTATTAAATATGCAAGGGGCGGGACGTAGCCCAGTGGTATAGCGCTCGCACGATGCGCGGTCGGTCTAGGATCGATCCCCGTCGGTGGGTCCATTGGGCTATTTCTCGTTCCAGCCAGTGCTCCACAACTGGTGTAACAAAAGCCGTGGTATGTACTATCCTGTCTGTGGGATGGTGCATTTAAAAGATCCCTTGCTGCTAATCGAAAAGAGTAGCCCATGAAGTGGCGACAGCGGGTTTCCTCTCTCAATATCTGTGTGGTCCTTAACCATATGTCTGACACCATATAAACGTAAATAGAATGTGTTGAGTGCGTCGTTAAATAAAACATTTCTTTCTATTAAATATGCATGTTCTCTTCATTCACTCATTCATTCATTAATTCATCTATTCGTCTATTCATTCATTCATCTATTTATGTATTCAATCATTCATTCATTCATTCATTCATTCATTTATGTATTTAATCGAGTAATTTTAGTAGAACGATTATTCTAACCCACCCATTTGCATAAATTTATACACGTACACTGTATTTATATATCTATATTTATATCTATATCTGTATATATCAGAAAACACCGAATTTAAAACGGAAAAATACGGCGGAGTCAGCAATTTGTAGCGCCTCAACAAGTTACTCTACTTTGAAAGTTACTTTTAGACATTTGCGATAACATTCTTTACGTATAACATTTTTAGTAACAAAACGACCAACCGCACAGTCCGAAACAATAAAGTTAAAAGTTTATTTCTGGAAAGCTTAAAAAGAACTTGACTTACAAGTCCACGTCTTTGTTATAGCTGGCAGCGTAATTAGCGCTTACTCATGGGTCCCTTGAATGCTTGTCAAAAAGTGTTGATAAAATTTACACAAGCTTAAGGCCAGAAAAAAAGAAGAGAAAAAAAAAAGGTTTATTGTAACCTAAACAGTCCTTTTAATAGCAGATCGGTTGGTAATATTTTTTTTCTTTCTATTACATGTATATTTTATGTATATATTCTAATTAAAACTGCAATAATATGTTTGCTAAATAGAATAAACTGTCTTTTTGTTTTTTAAATTTCGCTTAACGTTTGATTCTTCGATTCGTGTTAGCTACTTATGTTTAATATTTCTTTTTGTATGTTTTTATTATTGTTTTTGTTTTTTTATTGTTGTTGTTTGTTGTTGTTTGTTGTTGTTGTTTGTTTGTTGTTGGTTTTTTTGTGTGTGTGTTGTTGGGTTTTTTTTTGGGGGGGGGGGGGGTTGGGGGGGGGGGGGTTTGTTTCCCTGGAGTGGAGCGGGAGGGTAATATGTTAACCACTACCTTTTAACAACTACTAAAATAATGGGTGGACATAAAATAGGTTTATAAAGTTGGCCTAAAACAAACCTGTCTTAACTTCCCGGAGCAGGCTGTAACTCTAAAAATAGACCTCAGTACCGAAAATAAGTATCATAAATATGACATTTTGAAGTTTATCACCGTCCAAACCTTCTATTTCTAGCTCGGGGGGTGGTTGAAGACTCTTCAGTTTAATAATATTCAATGTCAAGATGCCCTATAATACAATTGTTTAAAACTTGACTTACATAGGGGATGGGATGTATCTCAATAGAAGAGCGCTCGCTTGAGGTGAGATAAGTCGCAGGATCGATCGCCCTCAATGAACTCGGAGTGGGTTTTTTTTTCCTGTTGTTGTTTTTTTCTTTTTTTTTCCTTCTTGGGGCGGGACGTAGCCCAGTGGTAAAGTGCACGCCTGATGCGCGGTCGGTCTAGGATCGATCCCCGTCGGTGGGCCCATTGGGCTATTTCTCGTTCCAGCCAGTGCACCACGACTGGTATATCAAAGGCCGTGGTATGTACTACCCTGTCTGTGGTATGGTGCATATAAAGATCCCATGCTGTTAATCGAAAAGAATAGCCCATGAAGTGGAGACAGCAGATTTCCTCTCTCAACCATATGTCTGACGCCATAAAACCGTAAATAAAATGTGTTGAGTGCGTCGTTAAATAAAACATTTCTTTCTTTACATTGGGGATGGGATGTAACTCTGTAGAAGAGCGCTCGCTTGGTGTTAGATAGGTCGCAGGATCGATCGCCGTCAATGGACTCGGGTTGTTGTTTTCTTCTCGTTACAACCTGTTCCCCACGACTAGTTCACCAAAGATCGTGATATGTAGACCTACTGTCTTGCCTGTGGGGAAGTGCATAGCAGTCCATGTGGAGACAACGGGTTTCCTCCTCTGTCTATCGACCAAATGTCGAAACAACCATATGTTAGGCATCAAATAGTCGAAGTTTAAAATGTGCTGAGATGTGAACGAACTCAGGCTAGTGTTATATGATATCAAAAGTAAAAATTGATCTAGATCAACATGTGTTTGTGTAATTCAAATGCATTTTGCAATTTTGTTCAGTTGCATCATTTAAACAGTACCTATTACGCATACTGGTTTACAGGCTTATGTGAACCTAGTGCGTTATAAGTCGGGAAGGGGGGATAGACCCCCCCCCCCTCCCAGTGGTGGAGCAAATTTTGGTGTTCGGGCAAAAACAATGGAAAAATGAGCTGGTTTGAAACTGAACCTGTTACTTTCAAATTTACCGACCGAATTTCATAAATTATATTGTTATAGCCAGTGTTATGTGTCAAGCAAACATGTTAAGCAAGTATGTGAAGGAAGTCTGTATATTAACGTCAATTAGGAGCGATCCGAAGTTAGGATAACGTAGGACTTCCTGGTATTAGTAATAGTACATGTGTCAGTCTGAGTGTACATCTGCTAGTTTAAAGTTCGTAATAATATTAAAATTATATTAACTGTTCCAAAATCAGGAAAATGTATGTCGTGGCGTTTTTTGTAACTTGTTTTTCCATATGTGTCTTCAAAATATTTTTAACAAGTTTATAATCAAGCAGGTACAGGCCAGTTTCTTTTTCCTAGGTCATCTAGAGTAGTTTATAAAATAGTCCTAATAATTAAAGATCACCAATTCATTGTACCTGTGATGCGCCATTCTTCGCTTTATTACGTTGGATGTAATCCGCAGAACAAGTAATAAAAGTAGTCGTCGATTCTGAACTGTTTAGTAATTCAATATATTACTGAACATATGTTTATGGTATAAAAAATATATATTAAGAAAACACATAAAAACACACAAACAAAGAAAGAAAACACCAAAAAACAACAAAACAACAAAACAAAACAAAAACAAAAACCAAGAATATCCAAATATATGGAAATGAATGTTTATTGAATGCATGTCTGCAGAATTTTTTTTAAAATACAAGTTGGTTTTATATTTGCAATATTTGTATCTACACTATTTTATGTGCTAGGTGCGTATAACAAGAGATTGAAATACAAATGTACTGCACATAGACCAAAAACAGTATTGATTAAAGTATAGCTTTACTGTATACAGGCCTACTGGAAATTGGACTGAAATATTGTACACATGCTAACAATAAGATATTGACATATAAATGCATTGTACACAGACCTAAAGCAATACTAACTGAAGTATAGCTTTATTAAATTTATTGTAAAGAGGTTTATTGGAAGATGGACTGAAATTTGGCACACAGGCTTAGAATAATACACCGAGATATAAATGTATTCCACACAAACCTACAACAAGCATAGCTTTATTGTATACAGGCCTACTGCAAAATGTACTGCAATTATAGATTTACTGTACATACATGCCTATATCAAACGAAAATGAACTAGTGATACACTGTACACGGGCCTATATCTAACGGGTTCTCTTCCTGTTGCAAAGTTTAAGGGTTCAGTTTACTTAACACTTTGTTTAAACTGGCTGTGAGAGGCAGAGATTGCGAAATACCTGTCGGCTGTGTAGGTCAGTGGAGCAAGAAAACTTGGTCAATAAGACAGGTAGAAAGATATTGCGAAATAACCTTCTGTCTGTCAACTAATGTAGGTCAATGGAAAAATGGATCGCTTTTATGACCGACGTCTGTCTTTATGTCTTCCGTTAAATATGCGTCGTAGTGTCCAAAGTCAAATACTAGTAGTTCAGTTAACTTTATTTGGGACCTTTTTACTTTTTTTTTCTTTTCGTTTCGTTTCATTATTATTTTTTATTTCTTCATTAATAGCAAATCTTGTGACCTGTTTTAATATACGATTAGAGAATACAGATAGTAATCAGAAGACTTGAAATTAACACAGACAAAGTATCATTGCTCTGGCATTACTCCTTCATAGTCGGCCTATGAACTTGTCAGCCTGCCCTCGTTAATAATAGTATATGTAAGCATTTCAGATTTCTTGTAAAAAATTATTCGTACTCATTTTGGTAATGATGTGAATTTCAGTTATATGTATGCAATTTAAATTTCATGCAAAACACGATTTGTAAACTCATTTTGGTAGTTAATTTTTTTCATGTATATTCATGTATGCATTTCAAATTTCTTGTAAAACCTGATTTGTAAACTAATTTTCTTAATTATGTTTTTTTTTAGATCTATGTACGCTACGCATTTCAAATTTCTTGTAAAACCTGATTTGAAAACACATTTTTGTAGGGTTTTTTCTTCAGTATATATGTATACATTTCAAATATCTTGTACGCTCGTTTTTGTAATAATGTTTTTTTTCTGGTTTCGTGGAAAATACTTAAGGCTTACAAGATATATTCTACTAGATTTAATTAGTATACAAAATACAAACACATCTAAAGGTTTAATAAACCCGTCTGTTTTCGCTGTAATAATTTTAGAACTAAAAACATTGTTTTATTTTAATTGCTGTAGATATATAAATGATACAACAATGAAGAAAGTTATTGTTTGTAACAGTTTGGCAACAAGGTACAGAAGGCAAATTCGGAAATATATTCCATTAATGTCTTATACAGAAATTCTGCGGTTGCACCCCTCAAATTGGATGTCAATTTTACTTTAACTGCATTTGAATGTGACCTAGAAGAAAAGTAAAAATGTAGAAGGCGAATTCGAAAGTATATTTCAATAATATCTTATATAGGAATTCTGTGGTTGCACCCCACAACGAACGTGCCAATTTTACAACTGCGTTTGATGGGGGTATTTTGCATAGCAATTTGGCAACAGGATGCAGACGGCAAATTCGAAAATATAGTTCAGTAATCTCTTTTATAGACATTCCGCAGTTGCATCCACAACGAAGGTGTCAATTTCACTACATCTGCGTTTGAATGTGATGTAAAAGAGAGAGAGAGAGAGAGAGAGAGAGAGAGAGAGAGAGAGAGAGAGAGAGAGAGAGAGAGAGAGAGAGAGAGAGAGAGAGAGAGAGAGAGAGATTGATTGTGTGTATTTTCTGTGTTAGTTTGGCAACAAGATACATAAGGCAAATTCGGAAATATATTTCAGTAATCTTTTATATAGGAATTCGGCGGTTGCACCCTGCATCGAAGAAGTAAATTTCACTACAACAGCGTTCGAATGTGATTTAGAGATTGTAACTACAGTAAGTTGATAGATCTAAAGGAAATCCTAAAAAAAAAAGCCACACCTATCATCAGTAAAATACTACAGTAAGTTGATAGATCTAAAGGAAATCCTAAAAAAAAAAGCCACACCTATCATCAGTAAAATATGATTCAATTCGCAAATCCAGCTAGTTATTTGCTTAGTAAGCTTCTCTGAGCTACTGGACTAGTAAAAGTCCGTGTATTATTGGCGTAGTATGATTTAGTGGTCTAGTATTAGTAGTAAGAGTTAATAGATTGTTGGCCCTGTCAGAATTAACTGATTACATTGGCCTAGAAACAGCCATTGAGGAGATTAAGTGTGTTGTTGACACACTAAGGTTCGCTGGATCTGTACTAAGATACGAGAAACAATGATGTCGAGGTATAAGTTACTCACAATTAACATTCACAGTTTGTAAAGCTCACGGGTAATGCAGTGATTGATAAGACAAACGACAGTAATGTGGTAGATTCAGGCTGCTGTCAGCCCAGCCTGAAGTTCAGCCAGCAAAGGTTTCGCTAACGTTCGCTAATTATTTTATTGGTTCCCGACGTGGCCATATTTGGTTTACCGTGAAGCGTACAAAAACCAGTCCAGCGGACGTTTTTCTGCTCGGTCTGGCTGAACGCGGTCCAGATGTTGGAGCAACGTCACGAATAGGCTACTAATTGTCAGGTTCCAAATATAGACCGAGGCCCCCGGTTTGTATTCAAGGTTTTACGGTATTATGGTGCAGCTACCGGTAATCGATAATCATGTGTTAGAATACGTGCTGTAGCGGTCAGTAACCTATTTGCGCGTACACTTTCTTTGAATGCGAGTGCTATAATTAGTTTCAGCAAAAGAGTACATCTATCTCTCTAGACAACTGAGAGAGAGAGAGAGAGAGAGAGAGAGAGAGAGAGAGAGAGAGAGAGAGAGAGAGAGAATGACAGACAGACAAAGACAGACAGAGATACAGAGAGAGGGAGAGAGCCCATGACAGGCGTGTTTGAACATCTGGTAGCTGTAAGCACATGAGAAATGGTTGACTGATTAATCGCAATACCCCCCCACCCCACCCACCCACCCCCAAGGCCTCCACGAGTCCAACATATTGGGACTCTAGTACTCGAGGGTAACAAAATGTGGACCTTTGGTAATTTGGTGGTGCGTACGAACCCGTCGCAACCCCCATCCCCGGGGTACGGGCCTGAGTAGTATACTACAATATTGCATATCGTAGAAACATTCATGGTCGAATATACTGAACCATAAAAGGAACACGAATATAATCTTTTGTTAAATTTATTATCAATTATTTAGTTTGGCCTTCGTTCCAGCCAGTGCACCACGACTGGTATATCAAAGCCCGTGGTATGTGCTATCCTGTCTGGGAGGATAGTACATATAAATGATCCCTTGTTACTTTAAGACTATATGTCAAAATCATCCAGTGTTTGAAATCTAACAGCCGATTATTAATAAATCAATTTGCTCTAGTGGTGTCGCTAAAACAAACAAACTTTTAGGCCCATTTTGATCGTTTATTTACCGAATCAATTTGATCATGAAAGTTAAACAAAATATATATTCTCGGGGTTTTTTGTTTTTCAGTATAGATATATTATGTTCCAAGTTCTAACCTTAAATTTCTTTTCTGATGCTATTTTGTTTCATTTCAGCTGACTGGTCATTATGACACTGCAGATGCAATGTAATATGTTTGTTTGGAAAGGTGTGCCAAACAACGCAAAAGAAATTCAATCTCAAGTTGATAATAACGTTGGCCGGCTATTTTGAGGACTTTTTGCACCACAACTAGAGTATCTTGATTCTCATTATAGTCTGGCATAAAATCTGAAACTAGATTGTTGATAATAGGCGGCTAAGTTTACCCTTGGCTCGAGTGTCTTCTAATACTCTATGCTATTTATATGTCGGGTCATTATATGGACAGGAAATGGCTAGAGGATACTCGAACTAGTCTTATTCTATAACTCCAGCTTGGGTTAAAATAATCAAGTTTAGAGCTGGTTATCTTTTATTAAAGTCAGGATGAAATATCTTCTTCTTCTTCTTCTGCGTTCAAGCTATAGTTGATCATGCTTTAGATTTGGAGTCCGGTTGTGGTGATAAAAAAACGCTGTTTCTATCAAGTCTTCTTTGGAACCCCAAAGCTTGACAGCCAGTGTTGCTCCGGATGAAATATCTATCTAGCTTTCTTTCTTTCTTCACTTTTTTTTTAATTTTCAAAGGACTAAATTTCAAGATTTTTTAGGGCATGGAATATGATTTTTGGAATTCCAGGCAATTTCAGGAATAAGAGATCGCAGAAACTTCGAACCAGGTGATTACCACCCCACTTTGTTGTGTATAGGTTTTGTCACTTCTGTTGAACCAAATCAATTACCTTTGCCAATGAAGTTAGTATTTTTTAATAAAACTGATACGTGTGATACCTCATTTTTAATCTTCCTGCAAAAAATACCGTTTTTTAATAGTTTTCCATCGTTCTGACCTCCTTTGATGTGTACTGCCGACAGCCTTCTTTGTACTTACCCAATGCCACATTATGTCATTACAACCGTTGTGAAGATTGCCATATTTGTCACAAATGTAGCTAAATATAGCTATATAATATGTATATACCCGGCTAATAAAGTTAACATTTGTTTTGTTTAACAACACCACTAGAGCACATTGATTTATTAATTGCATGTCAGACATTAGGTAATTTTTTGACTCGTATTCTTAGAGGAAACCCGCTACATTTTTCCATTACCAACAAGGAATGTTTTATATGCACGTTCCACAGGCAGGATAGCACACACCACGGCCTTAGAAAATGGGTCCACTGAGGTGGTTCGAGCCTACGATGCAAGCAACTCAGACGAGCGTTCTACCGACTGGTCAAGGGAAGGCTGTCTAAAGGAGCATCCTAACCGGCCGCGTGTGACGCGAGAGACGCGAGCGATTTTTTTTAGAAACCACTGATTTCAATTGAAGCATCCTAACTGCATGCGCGCGACGCGACAGATTTATATGTCGTGTCGCACGCGTGCGGTTAGGATACGGCAATTGAAATCAATGATTTCTAAAATAATCGCTCACGTCGCGCGCGGCCGGTTAGGATAGAGCTTTACACGGCGGTCATATTTTGGGGGCAAAGCCTTGTACACGATAAGCACAGCCCATCTGAACTTCCTTGTGCGTAAACCGGTTACATCTTGTAGATAATAATATTTGTATAACTAATCGGCGGCAGATATCCGTAAGTACTAACCCTTACATGTGTCGTGGTGCAGGGGTGGCAACATAGTCGTGGGTTTTCCTCGAGAATCGCTAATTCAGCAAACATTCACCAGTGTTAAGTTTAAGGAAATGGGGAACAAGGGTAAAAGGGTACATGGACAAACGTTTGAAAAAGGGGCCGGACGTAGCGCAGTGGTAAAGCGCTCACCTGATGCGCGTTTAGTCTGGGATCGATATTCGTCGGTGGGTCCATTAGGTTATTTTTCGCTCTTGCTAGTGCACCACGATTGGTATATCAAATGCCGACTGTCCGTGGTATGTGTGATCCTGTCTGTGGGATTGTGCATATAAAAAAATCCTTGCTACAGACCTATTTATCGGCTACGCAGAAATAAATCCATGTAACCCATTTTATTTTTGCGTAACCTGTTGTATCCATGTAAATGGTCTTCCAAATTTTGCGCAAAATAAAAAAAGGTTACGCGAAATTAAATTTGCGCGAGCAATGCACGAACAAAACGACCGTTCTCGCAATTTCCAGAGGCCTGTTGCTACTAATGTAAAATGTAGCGGGTTTTCTCTCCAGGACTATATGCCAAAAATACCCAAAATTTGACATCAAATAGCTGATGATCAATAAATCAATGTGATCTAGTCGTGTCGGTAAACAAAACAAAACTTAACTTTAACTTTCGAAAAAGGACACTTCAGTAAAAGTTTGGCATTCGTGAAATAAAACATTGTGAACAAATTGTTAAAAAAAGGAGGTACTTGAAATGTGTTTGGGGGATAGATCCTCATGATCCTCCCTTTGGAGGAGTGGGTGGGGACACGGGGGCCATGCCCCCTCCCTTATCAAACTTTATTTTAAAAACTGTATTAAAGTTTATAAAATCATACATAAATACGTACGTACGTACATACATACATACATAGTGTGGGTTAAACATTCATTCATTCATTCGTTTATTCATTCATTCCATAACTATTTGAAGTGCAGCTTGAACTTTGACTCGAACTCTGAGTTGCTACAACGCAACTTATCTCTTTTATGATTCTCTTTCACAGCTGTTTACGTTGTTTTATTGGTGATTATACACACACACACACACACACACACACGCACGCACGCATACTCACACACGTACGCACACGCGCACACACATACTCACACACACACGCACACTCAAACACGCATACGCATGCACACACATACACACACATATGTGATTATATGATATAGGTGAACGGGTAGTTCGACCCAACCATACGGTCAAAATCGTATAAGTGTAACTCGGGACTTCGTTTTGGTTCGAGCGTTGCCTTCCGAGTTCGACCCAACGAGATTCTACTTTGTGTGTGTGTATGTGTGTCTGTGTGTGTGTCTGTGTGTGTGTGTGTGTGTGTGTGTATGTGTATATGTGTGTGTGTGTCTGTGTATGTGTGTGTGTGTGTCTGTGTGTGTGTGTGTGTGTGTGTGTGTGTGTCTCTGTGTGTATGTGTGTATGTGTGTGCGTGTGTGTATGTGTGTGTATGTGTGTGTGTCTGTGTGTGTGTCTGTGTATGTGTGTGTGTGTGTCTCTATGTGTGTGTGTGTGTGTGTGTCTGTGTGTGTATGTGTGTGTGTATGTGTGTGTGTGTCTGTATGTGTGTATCTGTCTATGTGTGTGTGTGTGTGTCTGTGTGTCTGTGTGTGTGTGTGTGTGTCTGCGAGTGTGTGTGTGTCTGTGTGTGTCTGTGTGTGTGTCTGTGTGTGTGTATCTGTGTGTGTTTCTGTGTGTGTGTGCCCCTGTGTGTGTCTCTGTGTGTGTGTGTGTGTGTGTGTGTATCTGTGTGTGTATGTGTGTGTGTGTGTGTGTGTGTGTGTGTGTGTGTGTGTTTATATAATTCAGTTGGTCGACTGATAGTCGATGTGTATTTCTAAAGTGCCCCCTCGAAACTCTGTTTCGGTACAACATAACCTGTCTCTTACCTGTTCGCTTACAAACACCGGGCATTTCTCCGTTACCGGGAGTCCCTGTCATACTCGTGAACGTTCATGATAAATTATACACAGATGGATAATTGCTAACCATGAGTGCTACTTGGTTGTTGCACTTCGGTTTTGCAGGTGTAGAAAAAACACAACACTATACGTCAGCGTTAAACAGTACTCTTTGCTAAACTGATAGAAAACAGTTTTAGACGCCAGAAATGTTTTAAAGGGACTGTCCTGAGTTTACCTCCATTGCATTATGTTTATGACTAACAGATTCTTTTTTAATTACTAAAATTGTATATTAAAGATATTTTTCTGTTTAAAATGTCAGTATCTGTAGAAACAATGTGTTTGTTGTCGTTCTAATGTTTTGAATAGCCCAAATCATTTTTACTTTCTAATAATTTCGTATGCACGAAAAATATACACAATGTATTAGGCCAAATAAAAAATACGTTACTCGATCGACCCTAATTTGTTTCGCTATTTTCGCCGATCCTAAAAAACTTTTCCACCTACTAGGCCCCGTTTTACAAAGTGATCTAAACACTAAGATCATCTTAAACGTCCTATGTTAAAGTTGAAACTGCAATATATATTTTTTTCACATGTATTTGTAATAAATAACTACAAATCAATCGATCCCACACATAATCTTTCCATAATTAACTCGAAAATAATATTTTTAAAAGTCTTGTATTGCACAACAAGAGGAGTTTCCTGAATAATTTGTGGCTAAATATAGTATGGTCAGCATCTTTGTTTCATTATCAGTTGTCTACGAAGAATTATGAAAAAAAAACTTAGTGTGTTGAATGTGTATGCATAAAACAGTGACGTTACTAGTTAATGCGTATGACACACTCTCACGATTCCCCACTAAAATACTCTCTTTTTTTCTGCTAGTAAATGGAATTATTTGGTTGTAATTTTGTATCGGTATATAGCTGAAGATATAAACTTTATGTTTCCAAGCAATAATTATAAATATTTTTGACGGAAACCGCCATTATTGCAACTTTGACATAGCACATTTAAGTGCAATAGGTATTTATGCACTTCGAGTGATCTTTGCACTACGATCGATTTGTAAAACGAGGCCCTGGTCTTCAAAACAGTGAGAGGACGCAGCATTTGTTTGAAATGTTATTTGGCTATTTGCCAAGACCAATTTGACAGATTTTAGAAATTACAAAAAATAAATACATAATTTTATCTCCTACCTTCATTTTTTTCACATGTAACCAGAACCACTCATATTTTTTTCTTTGGCCTTACGAAGAAAATGAACAGTGCCTGCTACAAACATTAGCAGACGACCACAAACACATTAGGTATATAAAAACTGGTATTCTAAACAAGAAAATGTATTTAATGTGTAATTTTGTTCGCCAAAAAGGCTTTGTTAGACGGCAACATCTTACAATGGCTGCAAACTTAGGATAGTCCATTTAAACATTATTCTTTGCTGGACTGCCAGAAAAACAATTTAGTCATCGGCGTGGTGTTAAAACATTACTCTTTGCCGGACTGCCTAAAAACCTCTACACGCCGTAAATATTTCAAATATCTCTCTTTGATGGACTGCTATGTACAACGAGCTCCTGTGACTATGAAGATTTTAAACATTACTGCTTGCTGGGCGTTAAAGTCACAGACCCCAGTTTTAACCCATGAAAATGGACACTAAGTTTCGTTAATCTACAAACCTGTAACACATTTGGATAATGTTACAACATAGTGAAACAAGAGTCTGTGATATTAAAACCGGGAAATACCTGTAAAATAGATTAGAGCTCGTATCCATAACCGTTACTTCTCAGAGGTACGTACGTTTTTAAACATATGAAAAATGCATTTCGTGGTATAAAAAAATAGCAGGATGACTAGAAATATTTTTCATGTACGGACATGGATAATCTAAACAATGAAATCTAAGTAATTACTGATTTCAGTTGTCAAGAACGGATCTAATAGTGAAAAATACGCCATAGTGTTTAAAAACTAGGGTCTGTCACTTTAAGAAAAACACCCCAATCAACAGAATATTGTTAAAATGTTGCTCTTTGCTTGACTGCTGACAAAGCGTTAAACTATAAAAACAAGTATTACACATTACTCCCTTTTTATGACTGCTATTAAAAATCTATACGTTAGAAGTGTCAGCAGCAGAACGATGTTAGAATATAACGTTTTGCCAGACTGCTCGGCACAAAAACAAAGCTTAGTTCTAAGCGACTGTGCAATTGCAAAATAAAGATGATGACTGTTAAAGGTATACAGACCTCTACAAACAACATGTAATACTTCCACTGGCGTAACCGGGGCTGGGATTGGAGCCATACCCACCAGTCACATATATTTTCCTTTTCTCACCACCTTTTACATAATACCTATCGCCCTATAACACAACTCATGGTCATTTTGGGTTCCCTTCATAAAGTGGGTGCCCTGCAGTGTAAAATCCAACGATAACTTCCAACTGAAACTTAAAGGTTTCTTACTTAATATAATTAAAGGGACTGTCCTGGGTTTGGTGCATTTAAAACATGTTAGCCCTTTTTGGTGACTAACATTACTTGCTCAAGACATTTTCTTGCTTAGAATATCAATATCTGTAGAAATAAGGTGTTTGTTGTCGTTCTAATGTAGAAACTCAAACCGGATTTTAACTTCAATAATTTCGTTCGTACGTAAAAATATATACTACGAAGTAAAATGAAAACTGACAGCTGAAAACATTACAACTCGATCGCAAACACATTGGATACACAGACATTGGTATTCTAAACAAGAAAATGTATTTAACGTGTAATTTTAGTCGCCAAAAAGGCTCTGTTAGTCAGAAACACCTCACAATGGCTGCAAACTCAAAACAATCTCTATGATTTGTGTTCGTGGTTGTCTAATGTCTACAGAAGCTGATTGCAGCATCTGGGAGTGACCGTGTGACCTCAGCCACAATTTGGATAAGATTGGATTTCTGTAAGTAGCCTTTAGAATGGACAACGTGCCTGGACCTCTTTTGGATATAGGCACGTTAATAAAGTTAAAAGAAGGAAAGAAAGAAAAGAGTGGACATCTTAGTGAATCGAGAGGTGTCTTACAATTCAGAAACACAGACAGACAGACAGACAGACAGATAGATTCTTGTTTAACGTCTAACCTTGTGACAATAATAATCTAATACTAGAACAGCAATCGCTATGCGGATGGTAAGAAATAAGGGAACACGTGTTGTTTAAGACCACAATTTAATTCACTACTAGAGTAGTTATGTCTATTTAATATACAGAGATGTAATGTGGGACTGAATGTCAGTGTTGTGGCCTTGAATGTCAGTAACACAGTTAACTTCATGACATAATGCATAATACTTCTTATAACAGTTAATATTTGCTCTTACGTATCCCATTGTTTCTTCCATCGGTATATAAAAGTACATAAGCCACTCCTATTGTAAACCACTGCTATAGAGTTATAGACTTTAGACACATTAAAAAGCTATTTAAAAAATACTATTAATCAATAAATCGGCATTTACTCGTCTTCAGAAAATTGGAAAATGTGGTCTGTGGCGTATCGAGCTGGGTTTTATTAGTGATCATACACTCGGAAATAAACTTGTCATATAGTCTGTCCTACAGAAATTTTTTTTTTCCCCCTATTTATTTCCGAGCCGACTGATTTGTACATTGCACACACAAATTGTATTTCTTTATTTCCAAAACACTTTTACTTTTCTTCTTACGTCAAACCAAACTGAAATTATTTACAAAAAAACAACAACATTTTAATAGACTATTGATGTATGTAACTTTCAACCTTGGCTGTTTTAGCATTTTAGCTTCAACCTTTTATTAAAATTGAAATTGTATTTATATAACTTGCTAAAAAATGTTGTATTTACATCGAAATAAAAAATAAAGTTTGTTTGGTTTAACGACACTACTAGAGCACATTGATTTATTAATCATGGGCTATTAGATGTCAAACAGTTGGTAATCTTGACATATATACTGATGAAAAGAAATAAAGGATCACACAGATCGCAACAAGAAATAATGACTGCATCAAAAATCAATTCATATTGTCAGAAGTTGACTGGGAACATATAGGCAGCACATTCAACACTACAGACATTCAATCCCACATTACAACTTGGTATGAAATACAGACATTACTACGTTAGTAGTGAATTAAATATGGTCTACAATTTTCCCTAAAGAGAAAAGCCCGCTGCATTTTCCATTAATAGCAAAGGATTTTTATATGCACTGTCCCACAGACAGGATAGCACATACCCCGGCCTTTGATATACCAGTCGTGGTGCACTGGCTAGAACGATATTTAGCCCAATGGGCCCATCGAAGGGGATCGATCCTAAACCGACAACGATCAAATTATTTGCATCAAACTTTGATTGAATGTTGTGAGAGGTGATATGGAATTAAATCTCAAAAATTAGTTTTTATGCGGTTTTTAGCGTTATAATTCATTACATATAACGTCAATTCAGTTGTTCATTTTTGACTCAACCGCTAAATGAACTGCTTAGCAACACCAATAATTGATTTCATATATTGTATTGCTCACTGTTTTCGTCTGACCCAAGCTAACGTGTCCGTGGTAAACAGAGCCGAGTTACTTTCCCTCCAGCTATTGATAATAATTGGATGGGAACTTTCCCTCTTGTTCAAACGAATTGCCATCCAATTGCATTAGGTATGGCTGGATCAGCAGTGTTGGTTTTCACGGGAAAAGAGTATCCTCAACTCTCTAACAAAGTGTGCCAATGGATATCATGGTTCGTTAAGCAAACTGAACGTGCATGACCCATTTCTGATCTGATATTGAATCAAATATCCTCGAAAACCACATAATAAAGAGACGGAGTTTGCAGCCATTGTGAGATGTTTGCCATAGAGTCGTTTTAAAGTTTAAAATGACATATTAAATATTTTCTTGTTTAGAATACCAGTGTCTGTATATCTAGTGTTTGTTGTCGTGTGCCAATGTTTGCAGCAGTCATTGTGCATAATTTTTATTTATTCATAATATATAGAGAATAATACATGAGTGGTCATTAAATACCTTTTATCTCACAACGAGTTGTTTTGAAATGTATTTAACGAGCGAAAGCGAGTTTGGTTCGTTTTTAAACAACGAGTTGTGCGATAAATGGTATCTAACGGACATTAATGTATTATTATATTTCTTACATATCCTCAAAAACCAGGTTTTAAGCAAATCTCAACATCTTTTTTCCATTAAAAGTTATTTACAGCCGTTGCACTCGTAGCTAACTTATGCGTCACAGACAGATGCTTGTCAGGTTAACTATACGTCAAAGTATAATCGATTTCGATTGTGCTGTTTTTTCATTGGATGCATGGCATTGGTGACCTGGGCCCCTTTCCACGAAGCTATCTTAGTGCTACGACCACCATAAGGTAGCTATGTACTTAGGTGATCTTAGGGCTAAGATCGCTTCGTGGAACGGGGCCCTGGTCATCACCTAGGAGCAGCCAGTCGTATGTCTTGAAATTGTTAACACACGCACGCATTGTGCTTTCACGAACGGGTGTGTAAGAAATATTTTTTCGTACGTACAAACGTACTGGAAGGTAAAAGTTCGGCGTGGACTACCACAAGCATTAGGACAACAACAAACACCTTGTTTCTACAGACACTGATATTGTAAACTGATATTCTAAAATATATTTGATATGTAATGTTAGTCATGAAAAAGGCTCTGTTAGTCGGAAACAGCTTACAATGGAACAAAACTCAGGATAGTTCCTTTAAAGGGACATTCACGAGTTTGCTGCATTGTAAGATGTTTCCGACTAATAAAATATTTCTACGATTAAACATATATTATATATATTTTCTTGTTTAGAATATCAGTGTCTGTATATTCAATGTGTTTCTGGTCGTATTAATATTTGTAAGAAGCCCAAACTGGATTCTGTCTTCAAATAATTTCGTACGTACGAAAAAAAAAAATATATATTTTAAGAAATAAAATAAAATTTAACCTAGTACAAATATTAGAACTATCAGAACTATCAGCCACTAATATTTTATGCAGAAAATATATTTGATATGTAATTACAATCGTTAAAAAGTCTCTGTTAGTCGATAACATCTTAAACATTGCAGCAAACTCAGGAATGTCCCTTTAAGCCTGCCGTATTTGACATATGGATGATGCTGATGATGACAGGTCTCTGAAAATTGTTCGCGCATCGTTCGCGCATCGTTCGTGCAAGGCTCAATCTTAGTTGTTGTTGTTTGGTTGTTGTTGTTTTGGGTTGTTGTTTTTTAATAAACCTTTGTTACCCCCAGATCACTGGCAATGTCAAGCTTGGGGTGCCTTGAATCATCGTCTTACAATATACAACAATAATACAATTATAACATGATTATGTGTACCTGTATAACGGTAAGATAAAGGTTTTATATTTCATATTATGTATATAAACAATATGTGATATACATGTATATGGCTCAAGCTTAGTTTAGCGTAACCCATTTTTTTCGTTCTCGCCTTAAATCTGGGGCATCTTTTACACAGTCCTGACGGATGACATAAATACGAAATGTGTTGGCTCAATTAGAAGATAAACATACTCCGATTTCTTTATTTGAGGCAGGTGATCGTTGATTTAGCACCGTTAAGTGACATTTAAAACGGAACTCGTGAGGTTTCAGATGTAATATTTAGCGGTGTTAAATCACCTACCTCAAAGCTGAAATCAGAGTATGCTGATCTCTATGTTGATCCCCATTTAATCCACTGGCGGAGCAAGGATTTTATTTTAGAGGGGGCCACCCAAGCTCTCTACGAGTCAGTTGTGTCCAACATTTACGAAGGTTGTGAAATATACCCCCCCCCCCCCCAAAAAAAAAAAAAAAAAAAAAAAATAATAATAATAATAATAATAAAATAAATAAATAATAATAAAAAAAATAATAATAGTAATAAACTGAATTTAAACTTAGTTACTTTATTTAAATTACATAAAACAAAAACTATCCAGTAGGTGCTGTTAGGATGACAAGATGAGCGAAGTTAACAGGCTTGTCGAAGTGTTTTTAAGGGGAGGGGCATAATATATGAGGCATGTTATTTACATACATCACACAGCAGTATAGTCCGAAAAGGTGAGCGGCGAAGGCCGTGACAGGTGTATGGGTGCCCTCCCCCATAAAATGTTAATTTATTGACCACTTCAGCAGTATCTTGGCGCCATAGGCGTGTTTTTTGTGTTAATGTTGTTGTTTTGTGTTGTTTTTGTGTTGTTTGTTTGTTTGTTTTTTGTTGTTGTTGTTGTTGAGAGAGAGAGAGAGAGAGAGAGAGAGAGAGAGAGAGAGAGAGAGAGAGAGAGAGAGAGAGAGAGAGAGAGAGAGAGAGAGATTGTGCTATTAATGTCTACATGAAAATATAATATTTCTTAAGTTTATTATTTTAAATAAAAATGAATTTTCAAAAGTTGGTGAAGGGGCATCTTTTGACGAAGGAAGGAAGGAAATGGTTTATTTAACGACGTACTCAACACATTTTATTTATGGTTATATGGCGTCGGACATATGGTTAAGGGCCACACAGATATTGAGGGAGGAAACCTGCTGCCGCCACTTCATGGGCTACTCATGGGCTGGATATTTTATATGCACCACCCCATAAACAGGATAACACATACCACGGCCTTTGATGTACCAGTCGCGGTGCACTGGCTGGAGCGAGCAATAGCCCACTGACGGAGATCGATCCCAAATCGACCGATAAGATAATATGTGATGGGGGGGGGGGGGGGATATTTTCCACTATGTCCCCTGATTATGTCTGTAATTCTTCGACGATTAAAACGTGATTAAAGGTGAAACAATATGCGGGGCGAATATAACTGAACAGGCTTGACACTCCCACTTTGCTGGAGTCACGAATAATATATACGTTCAAACGCCAAGGTCTATTAAAGGGACATACCCTAATTTTTAAACATTAAGGAATATTTTTTACTATTAGAGCCGTTTTTGTTAACTGAAATCATACTTTACTTAGATTTTATTGGTTAGATTATCTATTTCCGTACATTCGAAGTGTTCTGGGTCATCCTGGTGTTTTTAATATCACAAAATGCATTTCTCATATTTTTAAAAACGCACGTGCGTCTGAGAAGTAGCAGCTATAGAGTTGAGTTTTAGTTCTATTTTTAGAGGGTATTTCACCATTTCAAAGTCACAAACTCATGTTTCACTCAATTGTAACTTTATCCCAATGTTTTGCAGGTTTTTAGATTAGAAAATGTCTTAGTGTGTATTTTTATGGGCTGAAACTAGGGTCTGTCCCTTTAACAATAAATAAATAAAATAAAGTTTGTTTTGTTTAACAACACCTCTAGAACACATTGATTAATTAACCATCGGCTATTAGATGTCAAACATTTGGTAATTCTGACAGAGTTTTAGAGAGGAATCCCGCGACATTTTTCCATTAGTAGCAAGGGATATTTTATATACACGGATAGGAAAGTATATACGGATAGGAAAGCATATACCTTTGACCAGTTTTGGTGCACTGGTTGGAACGAGAAAATCATCAATCAGTTGAATGGATCCCCCGAGGTGGTTCGATCCCGCGACGCAAGCACCTCAGCAGAGCACTCAACCGACTGAGCTAAATCCCGCCCTATGTATAAATAAATAAATAAACACGACTAAAAAAATCAGAAACTCAAAAAAGAAGAAAATATTTCTTTCATTTTGTAGGACAACATTTTCCATAGTCTTCTGCTAATTATAAAATATATATAGCAAAAACCCAAGACAAACGCCGTATATACTGGGGAAAATTCCTGTGCATCAAAACAACTGTAAAGTTTATAAGTGGTTGAAATTTGTGACTCGTATGGACACTCCATAATTGTGCACGTCGTCTCATTATGTTTACAAATGACCAGTAAATATTTCCTTGAAAATTATTAGATTTTTCCTTCAATACCTTTGATTGATTGATTGATTAAAACATATTTTATTGCTTTTTAAAGAACAAATGGATTAGGCACAAGTTACACAACTTACTAGGCCTTCTCCAAAATACATACATATTACGACAGTAATATATTTTTGCAATTTAAATATGAACAGAAATAAATATTATTGAGAAAAGAAAGAATAAAGGAAACAGAAAAAAAGAGACGCAATAAAGTTTTCTATGTGTTCGATAATTAGACAGCAGGTTTGATAAAAGAAAACACAAAACACAAACAAGGCATCGCAATGATTACATAATGTCTACACAAATAATAATAATAGCAATAAAAAATAAATAAATAGTAATAATTTTAAAGATCAATACTTTATTTACTACTTAAGGGAAACGTTTTGTTTCATTTATATACTTATGTACATGAAAAAAAATGTCTTTATTGTCTTCTTCACTTAGAGTATTTTTACCATTTAAAACTAGTTGTAAATCTATTGGCTTAAATCTTTGCAATGAATTCCAGAGAGTGCGTCTTTGCCTTTCATATAAAATGCATTCACAGAAAAAATGATAATTGTTTTCAAAATTATACCCACAACTGCACGAGGAATCGGTGCTAAGACCAACTCGATATAAGTCTGCTTTTAAATCACTACACCTGTGTCTTAACTTGGTATGTAATACATTTTCTCTTCTATTACCAAATGAATAGTATGGCGCAATACCTTTAAACATATACCTTATGTACATTTTTTTTCGCGTGAGTATATCTCTACCTGATTTCAAAGTGGGCATACGATGACTAATTTGTTTCATAATACAGTAGTCCAGGTTACCTCTGACCCTACACCGTAGCCCAGTGGAAAAGCGCTCGCTTCATTCGCGATCGGTCTAGGGTAGACTCCCGTCGGTAGGCCCATTGACTTGTTTCTCAAAGGCCGTGGTATATGCTATCCTGTTTGTGGGATAGTGTATATAAATCTGAACGTCAAAACCGTATTCCGATATCAAAACCGTATCTCTGCATAAGGCAGAGTCGAAAGGAAGGTAGTCGTGATTGCTTCCATGATCCACTATCAGGTGCTCGTCCTTAGGAGTACTGCCACTCCCCTACGTAAGACAGAGTCGAAAGGAAGGTAGTCGTAATTGCTTCCATGATCCACTATCAAGTGCTCGTCCTTAGGAGTACTGCCACTTCCCTACGTAAGACAGAGTCGAAAGGAAGGTAGTCGTAATTGCTTCCATGATCCACCATCAGGTGCTCGTCCTTAGGAGTACTGCAACTCCCCTACGGAGATATGTATCAGGATGTTTCATTCCTCCTGCACCTAAGAGATCTCTTGCTACTAATGGAAAAATGTAGCATGTTTCCTCTATAAAACTATATGTCAGAATTACAAAATGTTTGACATCCAATAGCTGGTGATTAATAAATCAATGTGTCTAGTGGTGTCGTTACACAAAACAAACAAACAAACAAACTTACCCTACACTGTTACCAATAAACACTCTAAACGTCACAGGGAAGTCTACATTTATAATGCCGTCAACTTTAGAAAACCTCGTGTACTTTGGTTATCAAAATTGCGCATTTTAATTGTCTACGTAATTCTGTTTAGGGATGAGTTAGCATTTTTATTTTGGGTGAAACTTTAGATTTAAATCTGTCCCATTTATCTTTTTATTTTATTTTGTTTTCTTTTGTAACTTCTCGTGCCCGAAATAATGCACGTTTTTGTAATGTGAAGCGATTGCAAGTTCTAAGTCGTGGAAAGTTTGAAGGAAATTTCTTCTCACTCGGATAATATTGCAGTTTTTAACCTTCGCCCAATCGCCGCTACATCATGTGCTGCATCTTCCATGCTTGAACGCCTTGGTGTGTTTTATTAAGTCTAAATTATAGCGCAAGCTCGTCAGACATGATTTTTAATTTTAGGGTAGGGTGGAGAAGGTGTGAACATATAAATATAAAATTAATCAAGATCCACATTAGTAACGGAAAGAGAAGCGACATACTTCGTGTGTTAATTTTTAAAGGGACAGTCTTGAGTTTGTTGTCATTGTTAAGATATTGCCTACTAAAGATGCATCCTAAAGCTGTATCCTAACCGGACACGAGCGATTATTTTAGAAATTATTGATTTCAATCGCCGCATCCTAACCGCACGCGTGCGACGCGATACATTTATCTGTCACGTCGCACGCGTGCGGTTAGGATACTGCGCTTTAAACCAATGATTTCTAAAATAATCGCTCGCGTCCGATTAAGATACAGCTTCATTGATTTCAATCGCCGTATCCTAACCGTAAGCGTACGACGTGACATATAAATTTGTCGCGTCGCACGTGTACGGTTAGGATGCGGCAGTTGAAATCAATGATTTCTAAAATAATCGCTCGCATTGCTCGCGTCGCTCGCGTCCGGTTAGGATACAGCTTTATACTGCTTAACAAAGACGTTTTAAATTCTAAAATTGCATATTAAATACATTTTTTTTTTCTGCATAAAATACCAGTGACTCCATATTAAATGTGTTTCTGATCGTGCTTGTATTTGTACTAGGTCAACCTCATTTTATTTTCCTAATATATATTTGATACATACGTGCGAAATTATTGGGAGGCCAAATCCAGTGTTGTCTACTTACAAACATGACGATGACCAGAAACACATTATACAGGTGCTGATATTCTAAACAAGAAAATATATTCAGTTTATAATTGAAGTGGTTAAAGCCGCACACCCTAGTTCCATCCAGCGAAAATAAATTATAATTTGGTTAATCTACAAACCTGTAACACACTAAGATCACGTTTTTATCAAATGGAGTGAAAAAGCAGGTTTTATATCGATAAATACCATGGGAATCCCCATGTCCCAATTGCTTGAAATAATTTTGAAAGTTAGTATTCTGATGTCACCGGTAGATGTCGCTCGAAGCACAACAATGCCTACGTCACGACAAATTTCACAGACTTGGGGTGCGTTCGTTTCACCTCTCCTGGACATGTTCCAACTGTTCTGTCCTGGTTGTATCCCCTCTCCAGATATCGTAAGACTTAGCAAAATTATTGGTTTTAAGGGTTTGTAACGTTTTGTATTGAGACACTTACTTGTCTGAACTTTATTGTTACTGAAAATGTTCACGAACTGTGAAGACAAATTTCACAAATGAACAACAACAAATCGGATGTTGATTGCGCGAACCGTGCACGAGAAAACAAACCGAACCAAAATGATAACGGTCACGTGATATACCAACGTCTGTGATATTGAAATGGAAATATCCCCTCTAAAAATAGATTGGACCTCGCTTGCTTAACGGTTTTTCTCGACAGCACGTCTTGTGAAAAAATGCAAAAAATGAATTTCGTGGTTTTACAAACATCAGGATTACCAAAAAGCACTTCAGGTGAATGGAAATGTGTATTCTAAATAATAAAACGTAAGTAAAGTGCAATTTTATTTGTGAAAAATGGGGTTTAATAGCGAAAAACAACGCCGTAATGGTTAACAAATAGCCGTAACTAGGGTGTGTCCCTTTAAGCGGAAATATCTTACAATGGCAACAAACCTTTTCCAACACAGCCCTGCGTTTAAACTGTAGATGTTCTTATGTGAATACTGCGATAGTGTAAATCCGGTTTTAAAAGTCGTAATATACACAAATTCATTTCATTTCAACTTATTTTCGTGCTTATATCCAATTAAGGTTCAAGCACGCTGTCCTGGGCACACACCTCAGCTATCTGGGCTGTCTGTCCAGGACAGTGGGTTAGTTGTTAATTGTTAGTGGTTAGTGAGAGAGAAGAGGCTGTAGTGGTCTTACACCTACCCACTGAGTCGTTAAAACTGGGTCGGAGCCGGTACCGGGCTGCGAACTTTGTACCTACCAGCCTTATGTCCGATGGCTTAACCTTGATACTACCGAGGCCGACGTGACCATAGAACATCAATATTATTGTTGATATTGCCGCCGCCGCCGCCGCTGCTGCTGCTACTACTGGTGATGATTATGATGATCTTATTGTTACTGTATCCTGTCTATGGGATGGTACACATAAAAGAGCCCTTGCTGCTAATCGAAAAGAGTAGTCCATGAAGTGGCGACAGCGGGTTTCCTCCCTCAATATATGTGTGGTCCATAATCATATGTCCGACGCCATATAACCGTAAATAAAATGTGTTGAGTGCGTCGTTAAATAAAACATTTCCTTTCTTTCCTTTATTGTTACTGAGGAGGGGTGGAGAGATAAAAAAAAAAGAAAAAAAAGAGAATAAATAATAAGAAAAACAAAGAGAAGGAAAGGAATATTTGTTGAACAACTTATTTTTTAAAGTATGACTATTTGCATGTTGTCTGACACGTGGGTATTCTGACACTAAGTTGAGAGAGAGAGAGAGAGAGAGAGAGAGAGAGAGAGAGAGAGAGAGAGAGAGAGAGAGAGAGAGAGACACACACAGAGAGAGAGAATGAGAGAGAGACACAGAGAGACAGAGAGAGAGACAGAGAGAGAGAGAGAGAGAGAGAGAGAGAGAGAGAGAGAGAGAGAGACAGAGACAGACAGAGAGAGAGAGAGAGAGAGAGAGAGAGAGAGAGAGAGAGAGAGAGAGAGAGAGAGAGAGGAGAGAGAGAGAGAGAGAGAGAGACAGAGAGAGAGAGAGAGAGAGAGAGAGAATGAGAGAGAGAGACAGAGAGAGAGAGAGAGACAGACACAGAGAGAGAGAGAGAGAGGGGGAGAGAGAGAGAGAGAGAGAGAGAGAGAGAGAGAGAGAGAGAGAGAGAGAGAGAGAGAGAGAGAGAGAGAGAGAGAAAGAGATTGAGAGAGAGGGTGTGTGTGTGTGTTGGTGAAAAGAGAGAGAGAGAGAGAGAGAGAGAGAGAGAGGGGGGGGGGAAGAAGAGTTAGTTAAAATACTTTTTAAAAAAGAAAGATTACCGTCAACATGTTGATTGTCTATTTGAATACATTCATCTATCTCTTATTCGTTTTCATTCTAGATGATCCCAGCACAGTAAACCAATACTGTAATATTGTATCTAGTCTGCCAGTGAAATAAATAAATACATTTCATTCAAAGGACATTTTTATACAAAAACAAAACAGTTTTCTGCAACCTAATACACTCATAAATAAAAACTGCCCTGATGCCATTCTTTTCCCAGCCATAATTAATCACTTGTATTATTGTGTTATTAAAGGAACTAACCTTTTTAACGACTAAAATTACATATTATATACAGTTTCGTGCTCAGAATATCAGTGTCCGCATATATCCAATGTATTTCTGGTCAATTTACTATCCTGTCTATGGGATGGTGCATATAAAAGATCCCTTGCTGTTAATCGAAAAGAGTAGTCCATGAAGTGGCAACAACGAGTTTCCTCCCTCAATATGTCCGACGCCATATAACCATAAATAAAATGTGTTGAGTGCGTCGTTAAATAAAACATTTCTTTTCTTCCTTCCTTCTGGTCAATTTAATGTTTAAAAGTAACGGTTCAACCATCGCCATGCTTGTTTTAGCCCAAAATGGATTTTAGCTCCTAATAATTTTGTGCGTAAAAAAAAAAAAAAATATATATATATATCGGGTGGCCAAAAAAACAACAACCCGATAACCCTGCTAAATATTGAATTATTTAAAAAGTATGGGGAATGTATTATATGGATATTTACTATAATCAATGAAAGTTGTGAGCCCACTGGTCAAATATTCTAAAAACAGCAACCGGTTCAAAATTGTATGTCAAAACGTTCGACGCCAAAAGCTAAATGGCCCCCAAAAAACGTTAACGCTACTGATTATGTATTGTCTAAAACGTATGGGAACTGTCATTTTAATATTTCAGTCATTACTATATGGATATTTGCCACATCCAGTGGAAATTGTAGGCCCATTGGTCAAATATTGTTAAAATAGTAACATATTGAAAATTGTAAGTTTAAGAAATGCGACTCGAAAAATTTAGTGAAATTTTATCGACTTTTGTTTACTTGAAAAGGTGGTAACAGACCGCTCTCTAATGGCTTTTTCCTCGAGGAAATCGATTTTATCATTTCTTCCAATGTGATTTCTTTCCATTTCTCTCTTATTTTGACCGTTAGTTCATTATTCGTAAATACTGCCGTGCCGGGGAAAAAACCCGGTAGATAAATAAGTTGCTTTTGGCTTAGCGGGTTTTTTAAACTTACAATATGGAATCTGTTGCTATTTTAACAATATTTGACTTATGGGTCTACAATTTTCACTAAATATGGCAAATATGCATAATGTAATATTACAATTACTGTCCCCATACTTTTCGACAATTCCATATTGGTTATCGTTGTGTGGTTGTTGTTTGTTTTTTGGGTGGGGTTTTTTACCACCCGATATATTAGAGACTAAATAAAGAATAATATATGAGTGGCCGTTTGATACCATATATCTTATAACACGTTGTTTTAAAATGTATCTAACGAGGAAAAGCGAGTTGGGTACGTTTTTAAACAACGAGTTGTAAGATAAATGTTATCTAATGAACACGAATGTAGACTATTTCATACATACTCTCAAAAAGCAGGTTTTAACTTGAAACATCTTTTCCAACGAATAATTATTTACAGCCCTTGCGCTTGTAGCTAATTTACACGTCACAGAATAATCAGTTTCAGGTTAACCTAACGTGACAGATCAATCAATTTCGATCGTGCTTTTTTATCATTGGATGGTATGGTTGTCGCGACCTGGTCATCATCTAGAGGTAGCCAGACGTATGTATTAAAATTGTTATCACACATATGTGTGTTATCATAAATAACGAATGGTGTTCTCATCAACGGGTGTGTAAGAAAATGAAGAAGGAGCTACTACAAACGTTAGGATAACCAGAAAACACATCGAATATACAGACACTAATATTCTAAACAAGAAAATATACAGACACTAATATTCTAAACAAGAAAATATACAGACACTAATATTCTAAACAAGAAAATATACAGACACTAATATTCTAAACAAGAAAATATATCTAAAATGTAATTGTAATCGTGAAAAGAGCTCTGCTGGTCAGAAACATATTTGCAATGACAGAAAACTAAAAATTTCTCTTTAGCATTTTAATTCAGAATTAACTTAAAATTATAACTAAATAAATTAAAATACCAACTGGCCATCCTAGTAATAAATGGTCAGTGAAGTAACAACAAAACTTTTTAAAAACCCTAAACTTTTCTTTCTTTGTTTCTTTATTTCCTTCTTTGTTTTCTTTATTTATTCATTAATTTATTCATTTATTCATTCATTCATTCATTCATACATTCATTCGTTCTTCATTCATTCATGCATTCATTCATCATACATTTTTTTATTCATTCATTCATTTTTTTTTCAATTTACTTATGTATGTATTTATGTATTTATTTATGTATTTATTTATGTATTTATTTATGTATTTATTTATTTATTAACTTACTAACTAACTTACTTACTTATCTATCTATTTATGTTTTTAATAAATAAATAAAAATTAAAAACATTTTCTGTTTATATATTTTATTTTAATTATTATTCTTTAAAGGTGATCTGTCACTAATATTTCAAAAGTTTATATCTTTCATAAAATAATCCACCGGACGCAACTGAAGTCATTAAAATGTTTGTGTGTGTTATTTACTAATAAAACAGTGACAGTTTAACGGACGCTTCCCAGACTTGTCTGTAAGTGCATCAAGGTTCATGTCACGGTTAATGACCAACGGTCTGATCTTGCGCAAGACTCCATCCACGACAGATTGGGTTATCGCTTTTGAAATATCACATTGGCCCCGAGCTAGCAACGTTCCGCTTTACTGCCGCAGAGAACGTGATTTCTCTGAGAACTTAGGGATTTTTCTGGGAATTTTGTTTTTTCATTACAATAAGAACTTAAAAAAGCCCGTACTCGTCAAATAAATGATATCTTCGGTGTGTGTGTGTGTGCGCGCGCGCGTGTATGTGTGTGTGTGTGTGTATCTCTCTCTCTCTCTCTCTCTCTCTCTCTCTCTCTCTCTCTCTCTCTCTCTCTCTCTCTCCCCCCCTCTCTCTCTTTCTGTCTCTCTCTTTCTCTCTCTTTCTCTGTCTCTCTCATTACAATAATATCTATCATCCTCAGAAAAAACCCATTCAGCGATTTGAACTTTAATAGCGCGCAAATATGATTAAAACATTCTGCATATAATTGTTTCCATGAGCTACATTTTTTTTAGTAGTAGCAAAGGATCTTTCATATGCAGCATCTCACAGACAAGATAGTATATACCACGGCCTTTGTTATACCAGTTGTGGAGCACTGGCGGACCACGACATAGTCCAATGGACCCACATATGGGGGATCTATCTTAGACCAACAGCGCATCAGGCGAGCGCATTACCACTGGGTATGTACTATCCTTGCTGCTAATCAATCGAAAAGTTTCACATAGGTGGCAACGGGTTTCCTCTCTAATATCTCTGTGTAACATCCCCCCCCCCCCACAAAAAACAACATATGTCCGACGCCATATAATTGTAATTCAAATATCTTGAGTGCATTGTTAAATAAAACGCATCTTTTTTTCTTTCTTAGGAGCGGATTGTACGCCAGTGGTAAAGCGCTCACCTGATACGCGGTCCATCTAGGATCGATCCCCGTCGGTGGGCCCGGTGGGCTATTTCTCGTCCCCGTCAGTGCACCACGACTGGCATATCAAAGGACGTGGTATGTGTTATCATGTCTGTGGTATGGTGCATATAAAAGACTCCTTGCTAATAGCCTATTAATGGAAAAATGTAGCGGTTTTCTCTCTAAGATTATGTGAAAATTACTAATAATGTTCAAAACGTCCAATGGCCGATGATTAATAAATCAATGTGTTCTAGTGGTGTCGTTAAACAAAACAAACTTTAACTTTAAGTTTTTCTTCTTTTCACGGAACATATAAAATATCCTTTGCTACTAGTGGGGAAATGTCGCGGGTTCTCTCTCCAAGACTGTCAGAGTTACCACATATCTGACGCCCAATACAATAGCCGATGATTAGTAATTCAACTTTAACTCTCTTTTTCTTTTCTTTGTTACGTCACGCCCCCTAGAGGCAGATAGTGATAGATACAGATAGATAGATACATAGGTATGTAGACAGATAGACAGATACATAGATAGACAGATAGCTGGCATGCTTTCACATTATTTTGTGCACACTCCAAAACACATTCTGGTTGTCCAACACTGATATGAGACTCGGCTCAGTTTCCCTATTAAAAACACATTACCCGGAATCAGTTGTGTCCATTTGTGGGATTAATCTTTAATGAGCTCTCTCTGTATTTTCAAATGAGTTATAAATCGATGCGGGATATATACTTTATTTGATTAATTATGCTTCAGTTGTCATAGCAATAAAATGTTATATTTATCGATTGTAATCAATGTGTTTCTTTGGGATGAAATCGATAAGTGAGTACTAGCTACTAAAACTTGTAATACGCCAAAGCTAACAAAGCAGAGTACTAGCACATGTATATATAGGTCTCAAATACAATATATAAAATCACAACAGTATCTATCGACACAGTGAGTATAATAAAACTTTATTATGGTGTATGGCATTGTATAATCCTGACATTCATAATTTTTTGCTATACATATAATTTACCGTTAATATATAAGAATGAATGAATGAATGAATGAATGAATGAATGTTTAACGACACCCCAGCACAAAAATGTACATCGGCTATTGGGTGTCACAAATGATAAGTATATGAAAATATTATATAAAATTATTATATTATATTATATATATTATATATAAAATGACTGTTTAATATTCACACTTGTTATTAAAATTGTTTTAACCCAACAAATAAACAAACAACGTCCTTCACCCTTCCCCAATCCCAATCACCCCCAAAAGTCAGACAATAAATCAAAACGAAAACCATACACATATTACATATCTTCCATCAACATCAGTAACTCATCCAGTAATAATGGCGAGTCTAATTCAGCTGCACTAACAAGGAAATTCCTATTAGCCGATTCTAGTCTAACACAATCACTTTCCAGTCTGATCATTGTAAGTATCATTTCAACACATCTTGGTTCGTATCAGTGATATGTCCCACCGGATTTGGCCACAGACCACAATTAATTTCGCTATATGCTTCTATATAGCCTTAGTGGCTATAACATTTTTATTAATATCAGCAGGCCCGTGGATGTACCTTTGCCTGCCTGGGGGACATATACCCAGAAAAGGACAACCTCTGTCATCCAGCTCTTTCTCCCAGCAAATTGGTTTAAACAAACACACCCTCTAAACCAGGCCGGAGTACACCCATTGTACACAAAAAGCACTACTTTTGCATGGACCGGAATTACCACAAACAAGTCTTCAATGTCAACAAGTTACACATGTTTATAAACTACATGCTTTCCCCTGTCACTTCAGTCAAATAGTTGCCACTTCATAGCTGTCTGCCATGAAATAATCAGTCAAACAGCAGGCTAGTTGCGCGGACAAATTTCCGGATTTTGGACAACCAAATGGGAAGATAACTGTAATCTGAGGCCATTTGAATTCGTGCATTCTAAATTTCAATTGTGGACGATACTTTTACTAAGCCACGTTGTTTAAAACACAACTATTTGGTAAATGCAAGATATCAAATTCATTACCATTTTGTACAAAGTATTATAATTATTTTATTTTGTAAAAAAAAAACCCCACCTTTGTTAATTGTTTAAAGTTCGTAGAAATAAATCAGATAGAACTTGTAACAAATGACGAATATTTCACTCTGAACATAAACACGACATGAAATGTTTTTTTTCATTTAATATTTCATAATACCAACCAGTTCAATAGACTGGACTTGCTAGGAAATGTGAGCTTTTTTAATAATATATAAATACCCTAAACACATTACGTGACCATGACTTAATAAAATGTAGAAGAGCCCGTTTAATATTCTATGAATATCAGGAATTTCAGTGGCCAGGACTTAATACGGAATAGAAGCTCGTTTAATATGCTTTATATAACAGGACGTTTAATGACCATGACTTAAAACGAAATGGAAGCTTGTTTAACATTGCATATATTTCAAAACGTCCAGTGGCCATGACTTGATGCGAAATGGAAACTCGTTTAATATTCTATAAATACCAACACGCTCAGTAGCCTGGCCGTCTGCCCGGCAAAGGTAGAAGATTAAAGGGCTATTAAAGGACTCTTCCTCATAATTAGCAGCAAGGTGTGCTTTAGGTCTACAATATTATGTACACTCCGGAAAGATAGGTCAGCTCATATCTTGACCTTTTATGTACTAGTCCTGGAACACTGGCCAATGTTTGCGGTTGAGGCAAGGGATATTCTTTACCCCAGTCTCGATAACAATTCCTTTCATTTAGTACGCAGACAAGAAAGTAGTGATCGTGTATAACTCCAGCATCATGACATTTCAGCACTAAACATCAAAGAAAAAACCTGGAACGTTTTTAATAGACTGAAATGTTTTTTATAATGAAACGCAATCAGACTACCGCTGTGTTCTGGGTGACGTTCAATATTGGATTTTATAATCTCACTATGTACACTGTTAGTGATATAGTTTTTCCTCTACCAAGATTCTGCATTTAGGACTTATCCGGAACTGATCATATGAGGGAGACGGGAGGCACTGTAATCGGTTTATACCTGGTGGATCTGTTGAAACTTTCTCTCCATACATACATGTTTTAAAAATATATATATATTTTGTGGATGAACGGTGTATAATGACAGAATGAAATAAAGTAACACTTGGTATTGTAAACTAAATTTCAGTCACTATTAGTGTCGTAATGTCCGTATAAAGTACAAAGATGTAATATGGGATGTAATATTAACACGGGGCTTCCAACGCCGTTACCTGCAACTGCTCCACCACTCAGTGTCCCCGGCAATCGAATCAGAAACCAGTAATGGGTGTAACAATATTTATACAAATCTCCAATCCTATACATATAGATCTCCCTGTATCGAGTAGCTTCCTGTATCACCCAAAGAGGTAAACTGGATAAAAAAATTAATATTTAATATTTGATTTTTTATTCGTAGTTTGATACATCCTGCCATCATTATGGGGGACACTTCTGCTCATACTAGTAATAGTCCACGTCCAAATGGACAAACTAATACTACAAGTGGTGGACTTATCATTCTTCAGTGGAATGCAAAGGGCCTTCATTCGTCAGGTCATGGTCAGGAATTGGTAAGCTTTATCAAACAAAACAGCCCAGCTCCTGACATTATTTGTGTCCAGGAAACATGGATTGACCCATCAAAAAAAGGCAAAAAACCATCCACTAGCAATTTTAAAATTCCTGGTTATACAGGTGAATTTTATAATAATAATGTTACTGCTAGAGGAGGCCTGGCCACCTATGTTAAAAATAACCTGTAATATAAAGTTCTTCCTCACACGAATCACTCTCCATGCATATAAGCTCTAGGGCTTAGAATTGTTGGAAAAGATAATAATATTGACATTGTTAATATATTTGTAAGCCCTGGAACAGCACAGGCATCCCTGGTCGTAAACGACTATATGGAACTTACTAAACATCTGGGTAATGATATGATTTTAGTTGGTGGTTTCAACTCCTACAACACCCTCTGGGGATCCAGATGTACCTCCACTCAGGGTTCCATAGTGGAGGAATTCCTGGATCTAAAAGATCTAGTATGTCTCAACGATGATTCACCAACATTTCTGTCAGATATTCATGGCACATTTTCTTGTATTGATCTATCATTGGTCAGTTCAAAGATGGCTAGTAAATGTGAATGGTATGTTACAAATAATTTAAATAGTGATCATTACCCAATATTTATTAAATATAACACAATTTCAGAGTGGTCAGATATGCCTAGACATATCTCCAAATGGAAATTGGATAAAGCCAATTGGAAGAGCTTTTATGATAACTGTTTCAACTTGAACCACAGCTCCCTTTTCTCAAATAATATTGATCTTTTTAATAAAAATATTACTGAAGCCATAGATGCTATAGCCAAAAGGTGTATACCCGTGACAAAAGGATTTTCTTCATCCAAAAATGTCCCATGGTGGAACAATGATCTGTCTGAATCCATTAAATTGAGAAATAATTTGAGACGTAAATTTCAAAAAGATAAATCTAATGAAGAATTGTTTAGATGTTTTAAAAAAGCTAAATATGCAGTTGCAGCTAAAGTCCTCGAAGCCAAGAAGTCGTCTTGGGAAGCCTTTTGTTCTACTATCACAACTTCCACATCTTCTAGTGAGGTTTGGTCAAAAAAAAAAAGAATACAGGGGAAAAAGTCTTCTACTATCAAAGTTTTAAGTAAAAATAAAACAAATATGAGCAGCCACGGAAAAGCTGATATCTTGGCAGATACGTTTCGATTCAATAGTAGTAATGATAACTTTTCCCCTCTCTTCAAAACAAATAAGGAGGAATTGGAACAGGTAAATAGTCTTCCACGAAATGCAAACTATTCTGATGACAGTTTACATTTCAATGCACCCTTCACTATGGACGAATTTATTAGAGCCTTCCAATATAAAAAGGGTACAGCAACAGGACCCGATAAATTTTCTTATGTCTTTTTTTTTTAAATATGCCCATTAAAACATTGGACAGCTTTTTAATGCTATTCAATCAAATTTGGAAACAAGGCTATATCCCGGCCGAATGGAAAAAGGCCGATGTATTTAGTCTTCCCAAATATGGGAAGGACCTTTCCGATCCCACAAATTATCGACCTATTTCTTTGACCTCGAACCTGTGTAAAACTATGGAGGCCATGGTAAATAACAGGTTAGCCCATTACCTTGAATCGAATAATTTAATTACTAATCTTCAAAGTGGCTTTCGTAAAAACCACAGCACCGTTGACCACCTTGTTCGTCTCCAAACCCATTTGCCAAAGGGAACAAGGTGGTTGGTGTCTTCGTTGATATAGAAAAGGCGTATGACATGACATGGCGACATGGCATATTGCTTAAACTCTATAAATTAGGTATTCGAGGACAAATGTTTAATTTTTTAGTATTTTCATTAATGATCTGAGTTCTTATATGCTTGATAATGTCGAAACAAACAAAACTAAAAGTCCCCTTAACCTAGGCCTTTTTGCCGATGATACGGCCTTTTGGAGAGCCGGTCGCATGGTTAGCACACTTAAACGTTTTATCCAAAAGGATATTAATAATTTACAGTCTTGGGCAGATCAATGGGGGGTCAAAATCTCCTTCAAAAAAACTGTTTGTATACTCTTTCATAATAAACTAGTTCCTTCCCTGGAAAAATTAAACTTAAATCTAAATGGGACGGTTATTGCCCAAGTCAATAAAATAAAATTCCTCGGTATTACATTTGACTATAATCTTAGATTTAAGTCCCATATTACTGAAATAATTTCTAAATCTAATCATTTTATTAATATTTTAAAAGTGCTTTCTGGGACCGATTGGGGTTCCGACCGCAAAACCTTGCTTAAAATTTATAATGCCCACATCTTATCTAGACTGCAATATGGGGCATAAGCCTTTTGTTGTGCTCCCAGACCCCTATTACAAAGGTTGGATAGGATCCAAAACCAAGCACTTAGAATTATTGCCAAAGTTCCTAAATGCACCCCTATAGACAGTTTATATACCGAATTAGGAGTACCTCCTCTTGAAATTAGAAGACAATGCCTATGTCTTAAATATTGGTTAAACAAAAAAAGTCTTACACCTGACAGTCCTGTCTCACAACTTACTCCAGACAATTTAAACCCTATAGGTCTAAAATCAAAATCAACACAAAATCTGGGCGACTCTTTTGTTACTTTTGTGTCTAAAATAGCCGATGAGGCTGGTATATTGGAGACCCCCATAGTCAATGTTAAATGCCAAAGTACCAATCCCTGGGAACTAATTCAACCAAATATTCCCTTTTTTATCAAAAAAAAAAGTAGACAAAACTGATATACCCCTTTTTAAAAAAGTAATTTTCCAGGCATCCCGCTATGATAATTATAATAATTACACTCATATATATACAGATGGATCGAAAGATCCCACGTCGGGCAATACCGGAATGGCCTTTGTGGTTAATGGTGATGGTAATTCTCAAATAGGCTCGCACATCAGATTACCTGACAATTTATCTGTATTTACAACAGAATTAGCTGCCATCCAGTAAGCCCTAGTTTGGATCAAATCAAATACACCTGGTAATTATGTAATATTTACAGATAGTCTTAGTAGTCTTCAGGCTTTAAAAAGTGGTAAAAACGCAAGACAAGATCTTACTAACGCTATACTTATACTTATTACCGATTTGACCAAATTGGGATTCAATGTTGTATTAGAATGGGTACCAGCTCATGTTGGAATCCCGGGAAACGAAGCTGCGGACCGTTTGGCCAAACAATCCCTACTAGAAACTAAAATATCCCCTTTGGTAAAGTTAGGGGTTACTGAACTCTTTTCCATAGCTAAACCTTCTATTTTTCAGCTATGGCAAAATGACTGGGATCATAAAACAAGGCCCTGGCATTATGTCCTTAAACCTGAAGTTCATACAATTGGTCCCATCTTAAATAATGTTAAAAATACTGGTACTTTAACTAGACTTAGAGTGGGACAATCTAAAGGACACTATGCATATGTTGGGATTAACTAAATGTGATAAATGTGATAAATGCCATGTTGTTGAAAATGCTGGTCACTATTTATTCAAGTGCGACCTTTATCGAGAACACCGTGAGGCTTTAGAGAAAACGTTTTCCGATATAAATATATCTTTTAATCCTATTAATCTTTTAAATCCTGATAAAGTTAACAGTCATATTATTTTTAAAGCATTATTAAAATATGTTTCAGATACAGGGATTAAAATCTAAACTATGTATATTGAAAATTAACTGTTTGCATTGGTCCCCTTACCTCGCCTGTTGAGGCCCCTCTTCTATCACCACCACCACCACCACCACCACCCCCATGTGTGTGTGTGTGGGAGGGGGGGGGTTGTGGTTTTTTTGTGGGGTTTTTCTCACCTCTCTCCTCATCTTATACAGTGTTAATCACTGGACTGTTTTGAGAGGGGCCCATTACCATTTTTCTTTTGTGGACTTCCGGGGTCCATATCCATGACACCCCCCCCCCCCCCCCCCCCCCCCGGATTTACTCTCGGCGGGCTTGGGCTGCCTCTTTTGGAGTATCGCGACTCCCTCCCTCCACTTTTACCAAATCCAGGATCCGCTCCTGGCTAGCCTACCCATCCCTTTTTGCCGCCACTGGCGATTGTACTTTAGTAAGTTGGGCAGTGTGTCTAAATGTCTTTCTCGATGATAGATTGTTACCCAGAACTAGGAATAACCGCTTCTGGAAAGGACCACTGCAGTATTCATAATTCATATATCGTTAAACATTCCTTCCTTCATTCATATACCCCTAGACATTACATGCACTGTAAATATCCCCCTCAAATATAGAACTTAATATCTGGCGCCCTTGTATATATCAACCTAAATCCTAGTCTTTTGTCTTGGCTCCACTTTTTTTTTTTTTTTTTTTTTTTTTTTTTTTAATGTTGATTTTTTGTTCGTTTGTCCGGGGGTTTTGGGGGTTTTGGGGGGTTTTGTGGGGTTTTTTTTTTTTTTTGTTTTTTTTTTTTTTATGTTTGTTTTTGTGGGGGTTTTTTGTATGTGTTTGTTTTTTTTTTTTTTTTTTTTTTTTTTCTCTCTCCCTTCTTTATAATAATTGTATATGTATATATGCTGTGTGTGTGTGTGTGTGTGTGTGTGTGTGTGTGTGTGTGTGTGTGTGTGTGTGTGTGTGTTTGTTATGTTCTATGTTTTATGCTGTTTTATACGTTTAATTTATCAAGGGTTACACTGCGTCTAATCTCTCTGGCAGGAGTAATACGCTATATATTAGTAATCCTTATACGTTTTAAATTTTTGACTTTTGTTCTTAACCATATGTGATTAATAAAAAAATATATTTTTTAGGTATTTTAATAATTATGTGACCCCTATTGGAACTACATCTCGTATGGATTGGTATCCTTATTGGGATTCCAGAGGGGTTTTAACATTAATATTGCCCACGATTTTACTTTACTTTTATACGACTGGACACTAAAATATAATCCACCTTTTCCCTTTCTACTTACATTAACACCTTTTAATTTACTACTATGACATGTTTATATAAATTTTCTTATTATTATTTTTTTTTTCTTATTTTATTTTCTTATTATTGTTTTATTGTTATTTTATTATTTACCTCTTTCTTTTTTTCTCCCTTTTTTTATTATTTTTATTATTATTTTTTTTTTTTTATCCTTCTCATTGTTTTAAATGGATGTTAAAAGTTAGGTGATAGCTCTTTTGACTTAAGTTAAGTCACAGCACCAGACACATAGTTTTATGCGTGTTCATGTTATGGTTAATATGCAGATATCATTCATCAATCTCCACTTTCCAATTCTTAACATTTCCATTATGGTGGAGGTGGTGGATGGGACGGCCTAGGGAAATGAATTAAAAATGGGGCAGACCTTCCCGTCTACTCTTCTCCGACATAAATACCAGATTAACCAGACATATTTTATTGTCAATATTCTACTTTTTACGTAATCATTTGTAGAAACCCTTTTTAACCCTTTGTATAAACGCTTTTTAACTTCCTTGTAAATAAAGTTTATTTAACCATTAATTAGTATTTTTATCTAATCATTTGTATAAACGTTTTTAATTTTAAATTATTATTATTATTTTTATTTTTTTTACTAACACTCTCCCCACCCCTCTCGTTGTGAGCACAGTTTCTGGCCCTGGTCAGAAATCGTGCTCGCAACGAGCGTGCTTGAACATTAAATTGATATATTATAAGCACGTTAATTCCCGATATCTGACGCTGACAGTCATTTGTGGGCATACATACATACATACATACATACATACATACATACGAGTAGCTTTCTATCCGAGTGGTTTGGCCCTATGGGTATTCAATGGTTTTGGCTCTAGGGGAACAAGATCGTTAACCAACGTTAAATTCACTAGAAAGACAACAACACAAGTTTAGTTTGAAATATGTATTATAAAATACAAGGTAAGCGTTACAGTACTTACATGGTCTGTTACAACCAGTGTCGTGCCACCTGTAGGCTTAGCACCAAAAGTTAAACTTAATAACTTGGCAATTAGGGATATAGCTATCCCCCCAGTTAAAACACTAACACCAACCTTTGAATAATTAATTATTATCATCAGTCTTCCGTACATACAATATTCAAATAACCTACAATTTACCAGGTCATGAGACCAGGATTACCAATTATAGACATTATTATATTCGTAACTTTTAGGTAAGCGACGCCTACAGTTTACTTTAGTCGGTCTGACTTAGATTACCAGCTGTCCTCTTCTCAATAAGAATACACATAATTATACTACTATATATTATATAGTTACCTATGTCAACTGGAGTAATATAGTTCGCCCAGCTGACAACGTTTCCACCACCTCCCTGTACGTGGTTGTCAGCCAAGTCACAATACAGAAAGAACTCCCAGCTTATATCCCCTCTTTTGGTTTTGCAGCTGGGTCCCTTATCTCTGGCAGTTCCGCCATTTATGGACGAGTGTCAAAATAATGGCAACACTAATTCTCTAAAACTACTAACAATACAGATACCATTTAATTAATAGGTGGGGACCTTCTTGGGTTAATACTCCATGCAATGGCTTTCGATCATTAAAGTGCTACTCTAGTTGTTTCAGACCCCGGTCAAAAGTTAATGTCCAGACGGCTGTCTCCGTCACAGTTCTGAATGAGAGCTCTCTTTCCTGTTAGTGTTGGTGTGATCCCTAATTTCTGTTCATCAGTATAAAAGAAATTGCCTCACGCCTCTACTCTATGGGACCACTTTTGGTATGGTCTGAGAGAAGCATCTACACAATCATTTAACCCTCATTACGAGAATGAAAGTTGAAGGGTGGGTTGCAGTCTCTCTTTCCTGTTAATGTTGGTGTGGTCCCTAATTTCTTTTGCATCAGTATAAAAGAAGTTGCCTCCACTGGAACCATTATTAGTATGGTCTGGGAAAAGCATCTACACAATCATTTAACGCTCATTACGTCAATGAAAGCTGAAGGGAGGGGTGGAATCATTATAGTAAATATTCTAATAATCTATGCGATTGTAATGTATTCATATGGTTGTTTTCTCAACACAGAATGTAGGATATATGTTGTTCTAGCCATGTCCAAGTTTAACTTTCATTTCACATTTCAACAGATAAGATACCGTATATCTTCGCCTATAAGTCGAATTTTTTTCACCCAAAAATTATTTTATAACTTGGGGGGTCGACTTATAAGAGGGTAAAAAAATTTCACCAAAACATATTACTGTTTTGGGGATTATTTTACAAGTTTTATTGTTGAAGTATGCCATGTATTTATACTCAAATATGTTAATTTGACACATTTATTTTTTATAACCTATTTTTTTTTGGCATTAGAACGGTTTTGGTTATGCGAAAAGGCGTACGATCTCACTCACATGCCAAGACAACAGTCCACTTAGTTAAATTAAGTCATAACTAATAGTAAAAATGTAAACAATACTAACTACCTGTTGCCTGAGTTTATTTTGAAATCTGGTCACTGGCATTAATGGTTGTTCAAACAATGTTTTGGCGGTGATTAACTTCATGAATATTACTAAGCTTTCCCTTAAAATAGACTGATCTCTGCAGTTCACTTATCTAGAGCAATAGGGACACACATCATTTGGTACAAAAACCAGTGTACTTTCCAGAGTTATCCTCCTTACATGTATTAATATGGCGGCAAAACGTGATACTTTCAGTTTTATCGTAGTGATCTGTTGTCAGTGTTTATAAATAAAGTTGTTGTCTGTGCACAAAACCATCTGTACAGTACTATACAGTAACAGTCAAACAGCTTTCACTCTCTACTAAGGGAATATTTCGTTTTGATGCTATGTAATAATGATAGTTTGATTGGAATAGTCTGATCATATTGCGATGTACAAAACATGAAAACTGAAGTTTGTAAAATAATTTTCTTTTGTTCAAATATTATTGTTCTCATGTGCTGAAAATAAGAAATATTTCAATATTTATAAGTAGTTTTTCATGGGTCGACTTATAAACGGGTCAATAAAAAAATACGTTTTCAGGGCTTGAAATTAGGGACTCGACTTACAGGCGAAGATATACGGTAGCGCATATACATCGGTCTTCACTAAATCTTTCGTTAAACACTCGTGAGAACAGCAAAATAAATAACTGACCTGTCCCCCTCGGGTGATCAGTGCTATTAGCCATCAAACCAAGGGACGAATTCTGTCAACTGATCGTACTAATGGTGACAGGTCGACGTTGCATAATCGAACCTTGGAAATAAAACAACAATTTTGTCTGGGCCATAAAGTTGAGATTTTAACCACCATGCGAAAACAGCCCTGGGATGTAATATTGGACGGCGATCCGTGTTATGTAATGTATTGGACAAGGGAAGACGAAATAAACTGCTTGTCCTCGGGCAATGGTATCGGTTTATAATCTGTCACATGTCAAGTAAAGTAAGCATTGGCGTTTTAAATATATTTAAAACCCTTTGCTGCCAAAGAGTCTACAACCATTTTGCGTTGATAGCTTTCTTCTCATTGTTTTTTCCCTTCGCCTGTTACCAACCCCGGTCGGGCTGCTAGTGCTCTCTTGCATCTGTCGGTGCAGTTGGTCCCTTCTCTCACCCACCTCAACCTTTTCCTGTCCTGGACGGAGAGCCGGCCGAGGCCGCCACCTGTGTCCATGACAGGCGTGCACTAAAACAGCTTTCTCTGAATGTGCACTTTAATCCCTATAACATAACATTCTAATTTTTTAAAGTTAAAGTTTATTTTGTTTAACGACACCACTAGAGCACGTTGATTTATTAATTATCAGCTATTGGATGTTAAACATTTGGTAATTTTGACATATAGTCTTAGAGAGGAAACCCGCTACACTTTAACATCAGGAGCACGGGATATTTTATACGCACCATCTCACAGGCAAAATAGCACATACCACAGCCTTTGATATACCAGTCGTGGTGCACTAGCTGGAAGGTGAAAAAGCCCACTGGGCCCACCGACCAAGATTGATCCCAGATCGACCGTGCATCAAGCAAAAACTTTACCACTGATCTACATTCAGCCATCTCATTTTTTAATATCGCTGTTCCTCAATGCAAGACAGTTAACAGTTCGAGATTTTAAACAAATAAAATAAAATAATCTTTGGGTTGGTATCATCAGTCTTTGATTTGTATGTTGTTGTTGTTGGAACCAGCTTCAGTCGATGTTGAATTGTCTACCTCATTTCCTCCGAAATGCCAAGTCAAAATCTGAATCAACATTACAAGTCTACAGACAGGTGTAATTTACAAAAACAAACAAATCTTCTATTGATTATTTGTTCCATGGTCTTACATATATGCGATCTGTAATAGTGATAGTAATGAATCTGGAGAATTGTAATCCTGGTCCCCATAAAAGCAGCAATGCGCCAGAGCGTCGCAGATGATCGCAGACAGATACCAACTGTTCGAACACATTGCAGTTCTACGATCTGTGATCCATACGTGATATACAATCTATGACAGTCTGTGAATTTCCATCAACAAGAATAAAGAAAGAAAGAAATGTTTTATTTAACGACGCACTCAACACATTTTATTTATGGTTATATGGCATCAGACATATGGTTAAGGACCACAGATTTTGAGAGGAAACCCGCTGTCGCCACTACATGGGCTACTCTTTCCGATTAGCAGCAAGGGATCTTTTATTTGCGCTTCCCACAGGCAGGATAGCACAAACCATGGCCTTTGTTGAACCAGTTATGGATCACTGGTCGGTGCAAGTGGTTTACACCTACCCATTGAGCCTTGTGGAGCACTCACTCAGGGTTTGGAGTCAGTATCTGGATTAAAAATCCCATGCCTCGATGGGGGATCCGAACCCAGTACCTACCAGCCTGTAGACCGATGGCCTAACCACGACGCCACCGAGGCCGGTCAACGAGAATAATATTATGATCGGCGACCGTGTATATCGAAATGATATCCATTCATGTGCTATCGGCATGTATTATTTTAACAATGAATTATATTAATTATATTTACAATAATTATAATAATTATATATTCTTTCTTTTTTGTTAAATATACAACTACAATGTATTTTTAATTTTATACACGATTTAGGTATTCGTGACCCTACATTACCAACATATAATTTTTTCGAATAAATATAAAATAAAATAAAATAAATTAAATTTTTTCACAATTTCGCTCATGATCACTGTAGATGTATGCATGGAAACGTAATATCTGCAATGTTACACATCTTCATGGATCCTTGGTAACTTCAACACGGTTTTAATATTTTTAGTTGACAGTCTTAGAGAAGAAACCTGCTACATTTTTCCATTAGTAGCAAGGGATCTTTTATATGCACCATCCCACGGGCAGGATAGTACATACCACAGCCTTGGATATACCAGTCATGGTGCACTGGCTGGAACGAGAAATAACCCAATTGGTCCACTGACACGGATCGATCCCAAACCGACCACGCATCAAGCGAGCACTTTACCACTGGGCTACGTCCCGCCTCACCACCAAACTACATCCCACCCATAGATGTCTGAAAAATAACTCATGACGAGCGTGCTCTACCACCAAACTACATCCCACCCATAGATATCTGAAAAATAACTCCTAAGACGAGCGCATTGATTTATTAATCACCGGCTATTGGATGTCAAACATTTGGTAATTTTGACAAATAGTCTTAGAGAGGAAACCTGCTACATTTTTCCATTAGTAGCAAGGGATTTTTTATATGCACCATCCCACAGGCACGATAGCACATGCCACAGTCTTTAATATACCAGTCGTGGTGCACTGGCTGGAACGAAAAATAGCCCAATGGGCCCACCAACACAGATCGATCCAAAATCAACTGCGCATCAAGCAAGCGCTTTACCACTGGGTTACATCCCACCCGACCACCAAACTACATCCCACCCATAGATGTATGGAAAATAACTCATAAGACGAGCGTGCTCTACCACCAAACTACATCCCGTCCATAGATGTATGGAAAATAACTCATAAGACGAGCGTGCTCTACCACCAAACTACATCCCACCCATAGATGTATGGAAAATAACTCATAAGACGAGCGTGCTCTACCACCAAACTACATCCCGTCCATAGATGTATGGAAAATAACTCATAAGACGAGCGTGCTCTACCACCAAACTACATCCCGTCCATAGATGTATGGAAAATAACTCATAAGACGAGCGTGCTCTACCACCAAACTACATCCCACCCATAGATGTATGGAAAATAACTCATAAGACGAGCGTGCTCTACCACCAAACTACATCCCACCCATAGATGTATGGAAAATAACTCATAAGACGAGCGTGCTCTACCACCAAACTACATCCCGTCCATAGATGTATGGAAAATAACTCATAAGACGAGCGTGCTCTACCACCAAACTACATCCCACCCATAGATGTATGGAAAATAACTCATAAGACGAGCGTGCTCTACCACCAAACTACATCCCGTCCATAGATGTATGGAAAATAACACGTAACACGAGCATGCTCTACCACCAAACTATATCCCACCCATAGATGTATGGAAAATAACTTGTAAGATGAGTGTGCTCTACCACCAAACTACATCCCGTCCATAGATGTATGGAAAATAATACGTAACACGAGTGTGCTCTACCACCAAACTATATCCCACCCATAGATGTATGGAAAATAACTCATAAGACGAGCGTGCTCTACCACCAAACTACATCCCGTCCATAGATGTATGGAAAATAACACGTAACACGAGCATGCTCTACCACCAAACTATATCCCACCCATAGATGTATGGAAAATAACTTGTAAGATGAGTGTGCTCTACCACCAAACTACATCCCGTCCATAGATGTATGGAAAATAATACGTAACACGAGTGTGCTCTACCACCAAACTATATCCCACCCATAGATGTATGGAAAATAACTTGTAAGATGAGTGTGCTTTACCACCAAACTACATCCCATCCATAGATGTATGGAAAATAACTTGTAAGATGAGTGTGCTTTACCACCAAACTACATCCCATCCATAGTCTGATGTCTGGAAAAATAATTCTTAAGACGAGAGCTCTACCACCAAACTACATCCCGTCCATATAGTCCAAGAGCCAATTCTGAAAAAGAGGCCTAGAAAATGGTGGAGCATATCACCCACTACACAGTTAGTTGGTCACTCCAGGCTGCTTAGGAACATTTCTAGCCCTGATGTAGAGTTGAACTGTGGTAGAAACAATTGGTGACAGCCAATTTTCTAACATGTGGGTAAGATGTAATCAGCCTGCATAACAAACAAGAACAATCCAATTATAATATCTGTAATGTTTATTAAAATGTCAACTTCAACCAACAAAACAAGGGTAAAAACCTCATTATCCCAATAAGCCTAAATTCTATACTGTTTCTTTGCCAATACCTTTTCCTGTAGCAAGTATTAGGGGTCTTTTAAAATTTTTTTTTTTTTTCAAGTGTTATGTTTGAGTTTGTATACTTTTTTTTTTTGTCTGTTGAATGTTTGTTTTTAAGAATCATTCTCTCAATTTAAGGATGACAAAATCTTCACAATATAGACTGTTATACAGATATCTAGCATACATCTCTTTTGAAATATGCTTCTATTATTATTCTTGGCTAATTCTAATCACAACAATGTCTGTAAAATTAGGAAATAATACTTGATAAGACTGCATTCACTGGATATTACGTATTTCATATTTCATTAAAAAAAATCGTGGATAATACATTAGACATTTGTGTAAAGATGTGGAGATCCAAATGTGATATTCTTCAAACAGTAAAATGTTTTTTAAGGTTGAACTAGGATCACATTTGCAAAAATCAAAAAAGTAAGACAGTTCCATACTATTGAACAATTTCAGAAATTCACGTGACTACCGTACATTTAGTACTTCTAGATGTTTACCAGAAATTCAAGTGTTTTTCAACATTAATTAATTTAATCACATTTTGTAAGGACGGATTAAGAAAATGAAGACAAAGTTACTCAAAAATAACATCAGAATCTATTTGAAAGAAATCTTAGAAAGATTTGGGTCTGTTTTTTCTTCATTTTATATACAAAGAAAAGGCAAATGAATATCCACTTAATAAATCTGTTTAGTTAGAATATAAATAAATGCTAATAAATATCTAGAGTATAGAAACAACAAATATTAAACACTCGTGTGACAGTTGTCCTTATTTAACACACAACTAATGGTTTATGGAAAACACTGCATGTACATGTTTTACTTTTCATTTCAATAGCAACAACAAATTTCCAAATTAAAGATAAATATATTTAATGTGCATAACATGCTAATGGTCATCACTCCACCATAAACACTTGCTTATTACAAGCCAATATGCTAACATTAAATGTCAACTCTGCCATTCAAAAGAATGGTCCTACACTCTAGGGTGTTAAGTCACTAAATTCAAACCATGATACGATAATTCAAAGCATGTACACTGTACATAACACAGAAAACAGTTGTAACAAGCAACCCATTTGGGGATCTAGTTACTCACATGGAGCTGAGACATTTTATTAGGATTACAATCCAAAACAGTCTTCAAGATTATCAATTTAAAATCACTTACCCCAAAATGTGACACTGCATGTTTAAGATTTCAAAATAATAATTTTAAAAACAATATTAGCAATGGTTCTCCTTCAGGAACTAAACTAAATCAAAGGCATTAGAAGCCATGTTAGATTTTTCCGGATTGAACAAACGAGGCTCCAATTTGTATCGTGAAACAGTCATAAAGACCGGTACGGTCTAAAGGAATGAGATCATGATGGCCATAATGATTTTCAGTGAATCCTCTAAACTAAAATATTTATTTAGTTCTTGATTGCTGGAATCTCAAATACATCAATGTTGTTTTGACATTAAAAATAATTAGAAATGTCGCAATAACACATTTTTAATGATCAAAATATTTTTAAAAGAACATTTAAAAACTAGAAAAAACTAAACAAAACAAAAAGAAAAAACCCCAACAACACATACTGTTACAAGGATCCTAAACATTAACAACCAAAAAAACTAAATAATAAAGCCAATTAGAGTTCAGCACAGAGAAGATTATGTTCGTAACAAGATGTTTTATAACACCAGTTCACTAATTCTGCTGTCCAGTGGCAAAACCTGGCAATTTTACTTGTGTTCAGAAAAACGAAGTAAGCATTCACATGATTTGTATTTATCAATATCTGTTATTTTCTATGGAAAACTGACTTGGTGACTGGAGTTGCAAGTTTTTCAAATACTGATGATAAATATGCTACTGGCCGGCTTGCTAATAATAAAACAAATAACATACATCAGATGTTTTGCAGTAATTAATTGTGTAATAACCGTGACATAACATTCACTTAATATCTCAATTTCGACACACAGAGTTTACTAGGTTTTGCCACTAAACAGCTGAATTCTTCTCGAGTAACTTGACAATCCTAGGTAACTATATTGAATGTTTTGAGTTACTGATTCAGCCATTCTTAAAAGAACACCTATGGTTACATAATTGATATTAAAATTGCAGATTTAGTTCTATAATTTTATGAGTTGTCTAAAAACTGCCATAAGAATTTCAAATGCGAAATGTTAGGTATCTTTATCAAGCAAAAGCATAAAAAACACTGAGTTTTAAAACCCCCACAAAATAATAAAATAAATAAACAAATAAATAAAATAAAATAAAAAATAAAAATAAAAACACCAGGCTAACATTATAATTCATAAAAAAGACTGATTTAACTTTGTTTTGTATGGATTAAACATCAGTAATCAAAAGATTTACTAGGCCATTTCCTACACACATACAAAATATGTGTTACAATATTACATAACGATTTATAATTTCATGTAAGATTAATAAAGCCTTATGACATATACTTTGTTCATCATTTTATATTAATAATTCTGGCATTGGTAGTTTCCTAAATGCAAATGTCAAGCCAAACAATACAGTAAGTAGTTCTGCCTTGGTTTACTAATCAACTATGAGCAAAATGAAATCATGTTCAATGTGGTCAAGGACACAAATGAAATATTTTCACATATACTTTACATTCTTGCACACTTTATAATGAACAACACAACATGATACGATGTATTAACAACAATGAAAGTGCTGCCTTGTTTGGTTCATTCCATTCACACATTTGTTTTTACAATTTGCTTGTTTTGTGATAAAACATGCTAATATTAAGACAAGTCTGAGTCTGAAATCAAAGATTCAAACCGTAGTTGAATTTATGAGTCAAAATTTGATTCTGTATACAGTTCAACCGGCTATAAAGGTCACCTTGGACAATAACCATCTATCCATAAAGGACACCCCAAACTTGATCTTTATATGGTCATTTGATATCATAGGCCATGTTTTCAGGGTTGAAACTAGGTTTCAAAATATGAACTCAATTCTGTGAGGTGTCCTCACAATGTGTATTCAACTGAGAACATGACAGTAAGAAAGGTGAGATATGCACTCAGTTGAAGACACTGTATACAGGTAATTATACCCATGGCTGCATGGGACCATTGGGTGCCATTATAGACAGGTTTCACTTGTAAGACAATGCAAATGCAAAATGACCATCAGTAATGTAATAAGTCAATGTAGTAAATAACTGACAAAATGAAGAAAACGTGATTCGTTTTCTCTTTTCATGAATATTTAACCTGACCTCTAACCCATGACACTGCCCCCCCCCCCCCCACCCCCCCCCCTAGTCCCATGGACTGGGCCAGAATATCCCAATAGCCAATCAAATGACCTGGGCAATCTGTTTCAGTCATGCAATAGGTATATCTTTCTTTCTACTTCATTTCCAGGGTCAAATGTCTTTTCTTTTGCACCCTTTTATCCATGGGACTGGTCGTAGGTCAGATGTCAGGTTATGTATGAAAAGAAAAGATTGTTCAGCAATAATCCATCTAAGAGCCTTGTACACATGTAGCACTTTCTTTTAAAATCACCTATAACAATGTCATGTAAACCTCAACTACAGCGAAGCATAACAAATATTTCTAAAACTTGAACAAATTCAAGCCACATTAAACAATCTAGGCCATGGAAAGATTACAAAGTATTAAGAGCAAAATATTTGCAATAAACCTAAAATCAAACACTGGTGTGTGTAATCAGTATTTCACAAAGACTGAATATGTATTTATTATAATGCTATCTAACAGGTTTTAAGTAACAGGCAAACAACTTGAATGTATTTATCATAACTGATCATGTTTATGACATCAGACAACAAGTTGGCAGTGCATGATCTTATGTATTTGTAATAAATCATCAATGATTAAGCAATCACAAGAACCTTGACAGTACTTGATTAATTAAACATTTTCAGACTTTAAATACAAAACAGCACACTTTTTAACCATTAAGAAAGGTTTGGAACTTGCAAATGTAAACTTCCATTTAATATAGTGAGATATTTAGTGCATTTGTATTATAACTGTGATAAGGTTACATTAATTTATTAAGAGGAGGCTATGCAGGAAAACAAGAACACTCAGGTTAAAACAAACTAGTTATAAATGTCAAGTATTCTTTTACTGAAAAAATAGACATAAATACACTTAGCACAAAGAAAAAATGAAAATGAAAAAATTATTTATAGCATCACAGGAAGAAAAGTCTCAAGCAAATTCATACTTGTGAAGAGGATTTAAAACAAACTCCAAAACAGGTAAAATAAATGCAAAGTAAGGGGGCGGGGGGCAATTTTTGGCATGTTTCCCCAGAGAAATGTTTAAACATGTTATTTGTGGATCCCACACCCCGATGGGGATACAAATAGGGAAATGAAATCCTCTATACCAGCCCAGAACAAAACTAACATAGCAAAGCCATGATGGCTTGCATGCTAAGTAGTGGACATTAAAATGGTCAGTCATATAATATGGTTAGTGCTCACATTGATCAAAATATCACATCTGCTTAATATAGTGTACAACACATTATTACACATTTTCAACATTTACATAAAAAAATGTAACTTGCCAAGCGAAATGCAACTTTCCAACCATCCCACAAAAGTTAAAATTACAGGACATACCAGTTCAGACAAGACAAAAAGGAGGATGCAGAACCATTGCCTATGTGAATCTGAGCAACAAAACCATTAGCATATCGATCTCTTGCGTCTGCACATATGTCCAAAGGAAAGAAAGAAAGAAATGTTTTATTTAACGACGCACTCAACACGTTATTTAAGGTTATATGGCATCGGACATATGGTTAAGAACTACACAGATGTTGAGAGAGAAACCTGCTGTCTCCACTTGATGAGTTACTCTTTCTGCTTAGCAGCAAGGGTTCTTTTATATGCACCATCCCACAGACAGGGTAGTACATACCACAGCCTTTGATATACCAGTCATGGTGCACTGCCTGGAACGAGAAATAGCCCAATGGTCCCACCGACGGGGATCTATCCTAGACTGACTGCACATCAAGCGAGCGCTTTACCACTGGGCTACGTCCCGCCCTTATGTCCAAAGGATGTTTTGATACGGACTGCTCCCATGAACACAAATTATTTTAAATATTAAAGTAAGGAGCAGGGTCGTAAATGATAGTAGTGCTCATTATGGGCCATACAACTGATCACCACCAACAGACATACTGATCAGTCTTCCCCATTTGTCTGAACCAGTGGTACATCTCTTATTTCACTATTGATATATCAACAGCTACTGTGGGGTATTTTGTCTTTGGGAACCCACAGTAATATACATGTACATGACCTCTTGCTGCTAATTGGTAAATGTGGGGCAGCAGGTTTCAGTCTTCAATTCTCTGGAGTCCCAAGTGTTGGAACTCACAACTCCAAACAGACTTTTGCATGCCCATATCCATTCAAGGTTTAGGTATGACCACCCCAACCCACCCCTGGGCCCTGCCTCTGGCAAGGCAAGTTGCTTGGTTCACGGCAAAGTGTTGTAAATAATGTCAGACACCTCACTGACACTAAACCATGGTTTGGGGTCTTGTTGATTCAACTTCAGTGGTGCAGAAGAGATAACTATGTTATTACTGAATGTAGTTAAGTTGAGCATAAAACAGTATAACCTCATTAATGTGTATTTAACTAATCCAGATATTGTTTTGTTTTGGAGTTTTTAAATCAAATCAGAAAATGTATCCATAAGTACAAATAATCTATTTTTCGAATCTGGACAGTCATAATTAAAAAAAAGAAGGTTGTTTTGTTTTGTTTAATGACACCACTAGAGCATTGATTAATTAATCATCGGCTATTGGATGTCAAACATTTGGTAATTCTGACACGTAGTCATCAGAGGAAATCCACTACATTTTTCCATTAGCAGCAAGGGATCTTTTATATGCACTTTCCGACAGACGTACCAGTCTTTTGACCAGTTGTGGTGCACTGGTTGGAACAAGAAAAAAATCAATCAGTTAATAGATCGATCCTGCGACGCAAGCACCTCAGGTGAGCACTCAACCAGCATAATTAAAAGCAACAAGTTGGTTTATTTCAACACCACATATATTTTTTAACACTCTCCAGACCTTACAATAAAAATAGCTATATGGTGTTGACATAGTCATGTTTATATAACAGGAATCAGTCAACACATTAACGGACAAGTGTTCATTGATCTTTGCAGCTGTTGTATGGACATTTATTTCACCCATCATTCAATGGTATAGAAATTTTTCAATCTGGACCACTGTAAAATCTATACTGTACTCATGAGGTTACACTGAATATACCGATACTCAGAAACATGTGGAATCCACAAACAAGCTGTTTTCATACCTGTCTTAACCATAACCATAGGTGTATGGGCTCCCATTTTTGTAAGGGGGGGGGCAGGGGCAGGATAGCCTGATTTTTGCCCAAATTAAACAAAAGTGCCCAAATCTAGATTACGTTTATTCATATCAGCAAAACTGCCAAACAGCTATATAGAGTTGCAAACAAATTGCCATGCATTATTACATTGATTACAACTAATATTATGGGTAGAATTATGAAAATGCATGGTGAAAAGTGTTCAGACCAGCTCATTTTGCCCGAATTTCTATATTGTTTTTGCCCGAATTTGAGGATTTTCTCCAGGACTGGGGGGCAGTTGCCCTCTCATCCCCCTGTCTCGTATGCTAATGCCCATAACATATTTTGGCAAAGAATGATCTATTTTAGATTTAGTGGTTAAATTAATTTATCACTAATTTTCTTTAAATAATAAAAAAAAGTATTAGTATTTTGTAAAAAGACATTACTAACACTGATTGGTGACTCAGACACCTCGTGTATATATTTAGGTGATATTTCATTGTGAAAACAGATATTTCATTGTGAAAACAAACTAAAATTGGGGAAAAACTAATGTACATAATTCAACTAAAACAGGCAAGATCACTTAAACAATATTTATATTCCTGTGATGTTCATTTGAGGTACTTAACATACATGTACATCTGAACAGATGTTCAACATCGTGTGACAGCATAAAACATAAACATAAACAGACCAACAGTCTACCGATGGGAACGTTTGATTTTTGTTAAATATTTTAACATTTAGGTGTATTATAATTTAACAATTTTTATTTTGATTAGATGACTTGCTTGATATGACACTTTTTTTTGTTGTTGTGCAAAACCTGTCAAATAGATATCAAACTATAGTAATAGTATTTTCAGTATCTACTGTAACAGTCAAATGTTGTTATCTCAAAGGGACCAAACCAAATAGCTCAATACTGACAGACCGTGGGCGACAATATTTTGACAAGTTTTTAAAAGTCTTAATTGTCCTTATTAAAAGTCTTTATTGATACACCTTTCTGCATTCAATGAGCTATAGATAAGCAAAACAGGTTTTAGTGAACATCATACCATTTCCCGACTGAGACAACACTAAATGACAAACTAGAGGTTGAGATAGCGACATTTGACTATATATGGAAAGCAGTCTGGATAGAAACAGATATCTATTCAGCTGTAGCCTAGCAGAAACAAACCATACGAGGATTTTTATCAAGACAAAACTGCTGAAGAAACTTATTTTATTTAATATTTGCAATAGCACAATTAAACTGATCATATAATCAACTGTTGTATTCTTTTTTGTATGCCAAGTTTTTGGATGTTTAACTTGTAGCTGAATGTCAAATTCCTTAGTATAAGCACAAATTAACTTACATTTGAGTTCACATACTAAATATTTGATTAACATTTCTTGTGAGAAGAACAGGTGTACATGTAAAATTGTAAATGACATTCCTCAATATAGGATGAAGCCATGATGCATGCATGTGGAGAATATTTCTCACTTCAGGGTCTTAAAATATATTGAACGAGTTACGGAATGGAAATGAAGTTTACAGCTGTGAAAGATATGTCACTCAGCTATGACTATGACCTCTGATAAATTCAACAACTAAAACTGCGCGAATTATCGTTTCGTTCACGCATCACTCATGATGCAAGACTAGTTTTGCGTAAACCATTTTTCGTTCACGCATTATATTTAGGAAATCATGTACATAGTGATGACAGGTTACACAAAAATGAAATTATTTACCTAAATTTGTTTTTGTGCAACCCATAAATGCTTTATGCCAATTTTCATTTCTCAGAGGCCTGTACAATGCATCTTGCTTGGACACTGTCATGGTAGCATGTATGTATTATCCGACGAATGATGACCATCATAAAACAATGGGACATATAAACTTCTAAATCACAGTGCACACTTCTTCTACATAGACATCTTACTAGTTCCAACAAACGGGATTATGTAAAACCAAACACACACACACACACACACACAAATCATAACAAAATACCCCAGTTCATTTCCAAATAAAACTGTAATATATAACTATAACTGTAATTTTAAATACACTATACTTTGGTTCTACAGGAATGATATTTCTTTCTGGTAACACACAGTATATCACATGTCTACTTGACTCGTACTCTAAACAATGACATATAAATACATATACCTGTAACTCTTATGTCCTTCCGCAAGTACACATATTGAAGAATAAACTCTTTGCCATGAATAATTGTTTTATTTTGTTTTGCAAGTTTCTCTTGTAGACTACAAATACAAAACAACAAATAAAGCAACTGAAAAATGCTTCAGTCTAGCATTAAGACCATAAGGCTATTGTGCTAAATATTAGATGCAAGTGGGAAAACTATATTTCTTATCTAACATTCATCAACAACAAATAAACCAACATTATTTCAACATAATACATATAATTCTCTAAAAAATTGTGACATATATCTATTTTCAACAAACTGTTAGCTTTATAATCGGTTATTGGGGAACTTGAATCAATAAATCAAGTTTTAGTCTTCTTCATTTCAAGTTTATAGGCCTTGAATATGTAAATTCTTTTTTATAATACACATTTTGTGTGAGACTGCTATTTGCACTTTCTTTCAATTAAATCTTCCCATAACATAATACATGATAAACGAGACATACACAAACACTTGTGCAACAAATTACATTTATTTCTTTTATAGTGATCAAACACCATTAACATAATACCGGAAAAAAAACCTGACTTGGTATTCAATTCTAAAACAGAATATAATTTATAGAATTTTGCCAACTGTATGTATGCTACTTTAATAAGTCATCATTTTCGAGTGCTTTAATAAAAATTCTTAGGCAAACAAACACAACTGTTTTACTATATTTCATTAATACTCTTTTAAGGTGTAACGATTGTTGATATGATTTTGACAAGAAATAGCACCTTTAGTGACAATCTATCTAAGGAACATTTTGTTCAGTATCGCACTGCATGTCACTATGCAAGTTTTAGAGATCACTACATATTCTAAAATGCTAAGTAGTAAATTTTGAAAACAAAATATTACCTGTGATACACACTTTTAATACTCATTTTCTCTCTTATATTGTCCACATCACATAAAGTTTATGTACAAGGCCATTATAAATTAAATGCTAGATTTTCATCCAATTTTGTTTTTCAAAATGGAGGCAAGAGGGGTGAATTTTAATTTTTTTTAATATTTTCAGGACATTGGCAATACTGCACATCAAACATGTACATTTAATTGGGAGAGGAGGAGGGTTTTCCAATTAAGCGAAAATGGGTGTTTGCCTTATCCTTGCGATGGGCGTGTATGAAAATCTAGGATTTTGTTCAGAATGGTCTAAATTGCAGGATCTAGTGATGACTATTACTGCACACAGCATACACTGACATGCGTAAATTAACTATCACTAGATCACAGCACTGATGGCTCAGAAACACAGCATCAAGGCTCAAAATTAACAGGGAATTAGAGCCAATTGCCATTCAAAATACACAATATGCTTTCCAGCAAGCAACTCCACATGCATCTTTCATACAAAGCATTGTACAAATGTTCAGATTAAGAATTTACTGCAACTAAGAAAAAAAGAAATGTTTTATTTAATGCCACATTTAACACATTTTAATTCGTTATATGGCATTGAACACGTGATTGAAGACCACAAGGATAATTAATAAGAGAAAAACTGTTGCTGCCATTTCATGGGTTACTTTTTTTAAATTGCAACAAGGGATATTTTATGTGCCATCCCATACAGGACAGTACATACCACAGCCTTTGTTACACCAGTTGTGGAGCAATGGCTGGAATAAGCAATAGACCAATAGGGCCCCAACAGCAGAGATCAATCCTAGACAGACTACATGTCAAGCAAATACTTTACCACTGGGCTATATCCCACCCGACTTACTGCCAAACATAATGTCAACAGTAGGACCAATATTAAATTAGATATCGTAAAGTGAAAGAAAATGATTCATTTAAATTTAGATAAAAATAGAGGAAAGTTTATATTAGTAAAAGCGGTCTAGAACAGCTTCTCAATTTCCAGTGTCTATTTCTTGACTAAATGTTAAAAGCTGAGATTGCTGCCCATTCCAAAGAATTAATTTCTAGCCTTGACCATCCTCACACTCTACACACTAATGTTTCTCACACATACGTTTCTCTCCAATCAGACACCAACGTTTCTCACATAACTTTGTCCAATCAGAAATTTTCTTGCAGAAAAAAAAAAGGAGGAAATATTTGGCAATACATTCACTATGTAAGCATTAACACTGTTTGGCTTTTACTGGGCACTGACAGCACAGATTACTATTTTCATTCATCATGGGTCCTTAGAGAAAACTTGCAAACAAAATACAAACTCAAATGGCACTATATACATTGTAGCTACTACCACAAATATTATGTCTGATCGACAGACAACACACTATTTCATCACTGCATCAAAAAAAAAAAAAAAAAAAAATCTAATGTATTCTATGACTAAATCATATGGATGTCTGCACAAAAAAAAAAACAAGCTGCATATTTTCATGTTTTGTATTATTTACAGTTTCATGAACATGATATATGAAACTGTGAGGCTAATCATTCAGAGGAAAACAAACGATCCCAACATGGGCATCGTTTAAAGCAATCCTCATGAATCTGCCTCAAGCATTTCGAGAAAAAGTTTGTGCATCATGACGCGTCCGTCTTTTTTAATGTCAAACCAGAACTGTTTGGCAAGGAGTTTGATATGTGTGATGGGAGGCAGGAGGAGAAACAACTGTCCGAGCCGGCGAACGTTGCCGGGGTGTCTCACTTTAATGATATCCATGAGAGAATCTTGCAACTTGTCTTGTAGACTGTGAACCGAATCGTTCACTTCGGCAACAACATCTACAAAGAGAAAAAACATAAAACAAAATAGCAACAGTTACATGGTCACACCTGCCCATGAAATCACATGTAGTTTAGTCACCTCTCTCAAAGATTTATTTCAATGTCAAGAGTTAACTTGACAATTACCTGCTTTAACTTGACAATGACCTACTTTATATTGACAATAACCTGACAGAATTACTGCCCTGTCAGTGTCTGTCTTTCTACTCGACAGTTTCGACAGTTTAATGTATGTACTATAACTTGTCAAATCACAAGAAGTTGTGCATTTAACCAATGACCTACTTCCATAAAAATAACATCATCCGAAATGAGCGGTTTTGCGAGGTATTTTCTCTTTAATTCTTTTCAGCTAACAGTCCCGTCTCCCAAGTGTTAAAAGGTTGAAAGGAAATGTATGTTCAGCAATATTGTATCACACTGTTTAATCAATTACTATTAGCAGGGAACATTTTGTTCAGTATCACATTGCAATTTTCCTACGCAAGTTTTCCAGATCACTACAGCATTCTAAAATGTTAAATAGTACCTGCTAATCAATTTTCAATTGACTATGTAATGTTCAATTGATCAGCAACTGTTGTTTATCAAAATTTGTAGAACAAAATATTTTTCATGATTAGACACAAAAACAAAAGTAATGGACTTGTTATTTTCGTAGTTTAAACATGTCGTTTCTGTCAGTAATTACATCAATACATGTATGCTAGATATACAGTTTGTTACCTGCAATTCAGCTCCACTTACCTATATTACATAAAGTTATTGCTTTGAGAAGCACAAACTCTTCTCTGCTTACACCTAGATGCGTGAATTTCTTGCAGAGCTTGCGCGTCAAGGTGCCCAGCTCTGATGGGATGTTCAATGTGATGGCCATATCGTTATTCACTTTAAGATCTTCTGCAAAGTTGATGGTGCCCGAGTATGGGCATGATCTGAAGACAAGATTTAGGTACAGTATCTCTAGCCAGGAGTGTTGCAGCAAGTTCATCTGGTCGGACAGCAACAGGTTGGCAAATCCTGCAGGGAGGAGAAGTGGAATCATTAGATGCTTTGTGAAAATACTTCAAATGCTCATAATACATACCTACATTCAGGCTTCTGAAAACTGCAAGAGTAATAGTTTCATTCGCGCATCGCTAGTATAAGTATATTTTGCGTAACCCATTTTTCATTCACATTTTTAATTTATGACATCATTTACAAGTTCATGATGGGTTATGGTTATGTAAAAACGAAATGGGTTACCTGAATTTGTTTTTGTGTAACCCATAAATAGTTAATGCAAATTGTTCAATTCTCAGAAGCTTGCTATTCATAACAAAGACAGGACTTAACATACACTCAAAAATATCCCTCCACACCAGGCTAAGCACAAATGTACTTGCTCTACGTTAAAATCAATGGCATCAGATAACAGACTTTTTAACCACTGCAAGACTTTGCTAACAATTATTTTAATTTAAAATCTTACTTTTCTTATATTGTGATTTTATTGAAGTGTATTTTTATAGAAAGATGTATTCTGAAAATTAAAATTCAGTACAAATATAAAAGCTAGGATATTTCTTGCTCAAAATGCATTTTGTTTGTCAATACACATTTTTAGCCAAATTGTTACTTTCACGTTTTTTAACAGCTTTATATACTTATTCCCATGCACATAAAGTTCCAAATTACAAATCTGTATTATTACTATTAACTGAATACTGGTTAGTATTTATTACATGCATTGTAACTTAAATATTCTAAATTGATAAATGTTATTTATATACTTCCCTTTTTTTTTTTTCTTTTTTTTTTTAAATCAGGGCTTTAGCCCCACAGGTAATATGAATTTTGGAACCTCTAAATAATGAAACAGAACGAACCTGGCACTTGCTTGGCCCAGCTGATTGTCATGACAAGTTCGCGATCGGCCAGATCGGACACCGTGGCCATGAATTTCACCTCATCGTCAGGCAACTTCCCATCATCAGCACCAGCATACAGCTTGTCAAGCTGTGACTCTAGAGCCAGCAGAGTGTTGAGGATCTTGTTGTCCTGAGCCAATGCTGTAACGAACGGACTAGCAAATTAATAAGAGTGCTGCTCGTTCAATGGATTCCAGCCATGCCCACTGAACTGAACACAGACACTCTTGAGAATAATATTAACTAAAATATACATATACACAAGAGTCAATCGAGCTGGTGAGGTCATTCTGCCAAACCACAATAAAGACTAGTCTAAATATGTTTTTTTTTTAAATTGAACCCCCCCCTCCCCCCCCCCCCCCATCCATAAAAGTGTGGGGTAAATTTAAGAAAACAGTTATCTACATGCCAGTAAATTGCTCAAGTTTGATCATTCATTTTCTTCTCAGCCATAAATGATCATTTTACACTGACAGTCATTATAATGTAGCTTTCCCCAAATAACAAAACAAACATCAATTTCCAGTCTTTTTGTCGTGGCAAGGCAGAAATGATTGACAATATTAAGAATAATTTTTAAAAGGGAAAGTCTTTTTCATTTAATACAGGGTTTAAGCTGTATGGAAAATATGTTTCGATGTACATTTCCTCATTTTGCAACTTCAATATTTTTTTTTTTTTTTTTTTTTTTTTAGTAAATAAATTATAGCTATTTGGTGGGTTGTTAGTTCTTAAATTAGTTGAAGATTTTTTGCAATTACTTTATATTTTGAAATAATATGTATTTCTTAAGTTACAACTTCAATTCATATTTCCAGTCATTTTTTGTTAGTAAATATAGCTATTTGGTTGGGGGTTGTTTTGTTGACGAAGAGAACTATTGATGTTGGACGCACACAAGTTTGGTATAGTTGCTGTCAGGACTATATTCTTAGTACATGTAGCATACATCATCCAGTGTTGTTTTGCACCACAGTAGTCTGCTTTAGCCTCTGGCAGCACATAAATTTACTTTATTTTTTACCCGACCCAAAATATGATTTGCTGTATCTCCTACCACCTCCATATGAAGAGTTCTGAAACAGCCCTTACAACACACAAGCCTAAAGATTCTGTTAGCCATATGGACTGTGTAGAGTATTGGAGTAACAGTGTTACTAACACAACTAGTCCAACCTAGACTATTTGTGGTGTTCTATAAATAATGAATGTGTAGAAATCCCATCCCAGAACTGCAGGGTTGAAAGAACATTATGCTGACAGTTGATGGGTAATTTGCCAGCACACATTCATTAATGATGATATTGCATTTGTTTGTGCATTAGTAAAGCATGTATGTTAATTACTGATGCAATAATACATCATTGGTATGCAAAAGCATGCGCAGACCCAACAACCTGACAAAGAGCAGAGAAAAATGAACACCTGCAATAAAAATGTTCAGTGCCCAGGCATGTGGCCTATTTGTAATGTATGCTAGCAGTGCTATTAGGTACTCACTGAACACCTGTGTTGATGAAAGATGTGAAATGCTAACCCTATGGTCTGTTTGTGGTGAGAGAGAGAGAAAAAAAAAAATCAGATATATTGGCATGTAATTCTAAATTGAATAATGTTAAAATTTTACAACAAAACATATTGGGCCGAATTTATGAAGCCTGTTTTTCTTAAACGTAGGTGTTTAATTAAGTATTGTAAAGGCATTTAATTACACACATGTAAGTCATAAACAGGCTTTGCAAATTCAGCCCATTAACTTTTAAATCCACACTAACATTCATAAAATATTTTCCATAGTTCAAGTTATATGTAAATAAAAAAAGCTTAACTAATAAATTACTATCAAATTGTACACAACAAATCTCATTTAAATACAGGGGTGAAGACAAAATGCTGGAACAGCCAAGGTAGATAGTTTCACCTGAACTGTTACCAGTAGTAATCAATAATGCCGTACACAGAGAATAAAGAAAGAAAGAAATGTTTTATTTAACGATGCACTCAACACATTTTATTTACGATTATATGGCATCAGACATATGGTTAAGGACCACACAGATATTGAGAGAAGAAAACCGCTGTTGTTACTTCATGGGCTACTCTTTTCGATTAGCAGCAAGGGATCTTTTATATGCACCATCCCACAAACAGGGTGGTACATACCACAGCCTTTGATATACCAGTTGTTGTGCAAAGGCTGGAACGAGAAATAGCCCAATGGGCCCACCGACGGGGATCGATCCTACACCGACCGCACATCGAGGAAGTGCTGTACCACTGGGCTACGTCCCGCCCCTACATAGAGAATAAAGGCAGAACAGTGTGTGCAATTGCTTTACTGTGGCTGTTCCATGGATCAAAAATGCAGATTTTACGTATAGAATTTGATGACATTTGTTAAGAAACTTTTTTATTTACAGAGATTTTTTGTAAAATTTGTTATGTGAGTTGTTATGGATTTAAAAGATATGTTTTTATACAAGTGATAACATTATTCATTATGCCAATTCATCAGTTCCTTTTCGACATAAATGGATCATATAGTGCAAGTCAAAACCAAACAGTCTCAAAGAAATTTGGCATTTTGACATCAATCTTGAACTAGAAAATAGTTACATGTACAGACCCACTTTTTAAGTTCTTCACAACACTAACCTTTTAGTTCCATCTAGCACATTATGTTTCCCACTTCACTTGTCACACACAAAGCAACAGAATAAGTTGCACAATGAAGATTCAGGCCATAAAACATATTAAATGCCAGGTATTTGAACCCTTAATATTTAATACCTACATACGTGTAGTTTATAACTTTAAAAGAGAGAGAGAAAACTATGTCTATTTTTAACAGAAAATACCATGTCAATTTGTCTGAAGCTGCCATAACCTTGAGAATACCAAGGGAAGGTCATACAGATCTATCAAATTTAACCCACCATTAGTAATACATCATTCATGTACATGGAGACATATGTACGTACCTTATAAATATGACAACGAATATGACACTCACCAAATATATCCAGTTTTATTTTTGAACAACAGGAAGATACAGTAATTTAATAAATATCTTAGTTGACATTGTACACTGTATATGAGTTCACAGAATGACAGGTCCCAAATTTTATGTTACATATACACAGGCATGTACTCTACAGCTATAGTGTGACAACAGCCTATGCTTGGTGGAGCTTACTAGGTGACCCATATAAAGGCCATCAACCCTCAGATAGCACAGCTGGCCTAAATACACACAGTGCATTATGAAGATCATACAAAGGCCAGGGTTCAAACTGAAGCCATTTTGAAATTAAATTTTAATGCATATTCGCAACATTTACCCTTCATTACATCTGCTTCTCAGAATTCAATTTGTACAATACATGTAGATGTACACCAATAACACTTCAGCTATATTATATATACATATTTTAATCAAGTTACACTGTAATAAATTCATCACACATCAAAATACAAGTGTAATATATTATTTGGCAGAATGTAATATTTGGTACTGCATTTAATTAGATACAAGTTACAGGAAAATAACCATGTTGTCTTACATTAATGTCACTGGATTTTTTAAAGGGACTGTTAAGAGTTTGCAACCATTGTAAAATGTTTCCAACTAACAAGAGCCTTTTGTTCTAAAAATTACATATTAAATACATTTTCTTGTTCAGAATATCAGTGTCTGTATATTCAGTGTTTCTCGTCATTCTAATGCTTGTAGTAGACAAAACTTCATTTTACTTTCTATTATTATTATTTTTTGTTTTGTATATACATGTACAAAATTATTGGGAGGTAAAAATCTAGTCTACTTCTAGAAATATCTTTTGTGTGTGTGTGTGTGTGTGTGTGTGTGTGTGTGTATATATGTGTGTGTGTATATGTATATATATATATGTATATATATATATATATATATATATATATATATATATATATATATATATATATATATATATATATATATACAGATTCTGATATTTTAAACAAGAAAATTAATCATGTTACAGTTGCAGCAAACTCAACAGTCTCTTCAATATATTTTGTGAAATGACTTACATATATAATCTTTCTATCACACAGATTGTTGACACACAAGCTAACTATGTACACGTACTTGCTAACAGCAGTGAGTGAATATATGCCATTACCAATTCACCACAAATTCAAATTTTTTTTTTTTTTAAATATTCACCAAAAAGATAATTTGAAAACCGTGTTTGTATTTTTAGAAAATAATTCTTAATTTTGCTTAAAGTTGGCTACACATTTTCAGACCAAATTTACCAAATCTCTATTAATTTTTGGCATCCAGTTTAAACCCTACAAACATGTATATACATGTACATGTATGCTTAACTTCTGACAAGATCTTCAAACAAAATGTAGGACAATACATGCAAATATAACACTCAATTATTTGGTAATTATATATCTACATGCATGCATAAATATAGTCTGCAAATGTAGTACAATTTAATATAATTATAAATTCAGCTGTTTATACAGCAATGTTTATAATTACAACAGTCTAGATAAATGTGCTTACATGTAATAATGTCTATCTAGTTTAGTTATTTGATACCGTACTTGTGAATCATTTACATCCTCAAATTTACTTATGTAATGCATTTTGTACTAGTGATATGTGAACGTGTTTAATCAGCCTTCATTTTCTTTCGATAATTTGGATAAACATTTTGAAAAAGATTTTACCAACCACTAACTCTACTTTCTGTCCAGCTTAAGCCCTGCATTAGTCACATAATATGATAATTAAGCACAAAGAAACGGTTTCCGTGCATCCAGCGCCATTAGATTTCCGTTATTGCTTTCTTTGTTTGGTACATGTAAGCAGGAAATGCTGAGATACTCTGATAATTCAATTACCACATGTTGAACAGGCCCCCTATCACATGACACATGGGTTTGAGATATTCCTTGCATACTGTTTAACCTTTCCTCAAGATACTGAATGCAATTCCTGCCTGCTTGCAGTGAGAAAAATATGTGTATGCAATGTTTTCTTTACAACTTCAGGTTTAATGATCTGAAGTGGATCTGGCCTTTTTTGTGAGGCGGTGCAGGTGTTATCTGAATAATATGTAGACTGCATAAAAGTGAGACGGAAAACCCAGAATATCAGGTCTCAAGGATTTTATGATAATTTGGAACATATGTTTGTAGTTCAACATGTGTGTGTCTTAAATTATAATCAATTGTTATACTTGTTTAAGCATTTTATTTTCACTCTTGCATGGAGAATAAAAAAAAGTTTCTAACTTTTGTAATTTTTGAACAGCTGTATACTCAAATAATAATCTATAAATGTATGTGTCTTATAATATGTATGTATTAAAAATGCTACAAAGTGTCAAGTACTAATTAACATTTTTTTTAAACAAGAAATTTGTATGAAAAATCATTGGTAATGTCTAAACACAGACATCAGTGATAAATCATGGATGTTTTTGCAAGTTATTTTTTAACTATCTACCAAATGCACCACAATATAATTGTAAAAAAAAAAGAGATGTATTTTGACTTTGTCTGAACAAATATTACACATTCAGTTTTTCCCACAAAGTAACTTTATTTGTGAAAAATACTAACATTATCACATTTTAATAATTATTATAAATATATAAAACAGTCACAAGATATTACATTTTTGCACCAACTTCATGAACAAATATTACACATCAAATATGATGGGAGCTAGTCCACTCCCCACCCCTTCCTAAATGAACTTGCAACTTGAATCATTCACAAAATCTTTACACATTTCCTACAACATGCAATCTAGACCCTTGTGTACATGTAGTTCTGTGAGAAAACTGGAAGCTCATTATTAACATGAGTAAGTGGAATATCAACTTACTATCTACACAGGCCCGTTTTATCACTGGAAAGAATGGCTGAACAACATCAGACTGGCTGTCTGATGGATTTCTTTTGTATTTCTGTCGGCCCCCTCGCACACGATCCAGCCGCACACCTTTAAAAATACACAGAGAAAAGAACACATAAAATACAAGCTTTAAGGAACAAAACTGCATTTTAAAGTGTTAAGTAAATACTCACAGTATGCATGCTCCCCCATGTTAAAACTGTCTCGGTGTGTTAAACATACATGTGCTGTACCACTGGCATCATTACAGTCACCGGCAGTGTACGGTGAAACCTGATTATTCTGATGCAATATGTGAACGTGCTTTTATCTGTGCTGAATAATTCTCAGTTTAAAGAACCAGTGACACGTACTTTGGGCATGTACTCACACGTATATTGATAGCCATCATTCCTATTTTTTTGGTAATAGATTCTTTTTGTTCCCCACATTCGACCTGTGTCAGCTGTTCAACTGTTTTTGATTTGGCCATGGTCTAATAAACATGTACAGGTCCATAATTATTATGCTCTTGCAGACACTGACATAAGTCGAGGACGGTCATTCAGGTTACGAGAAGGTTATAACATGAAAATGAAGTCGAGAACAGTACTTCGTTCTCAAGAACCTATGATTTAATAAAACCACCACATTTTGATCAATAATTGGGTTTTAGTCAAGTACATGTATATATAGAACGCAATGAGAACATTGAACAGTGATATAAATGAATAACAGACTTTTAGAATATCTCAACGGATTGCAAACTTGTTAAATTTGTTGTAATCTACATAGGTTACCAGGTTTTATTTTGTTAACTTGTACATGTAATTGTAATTTTATTGTAAGATTCTTTGTTATTTGTTTGTTGTTCTTTTTTTTTCTATTGAGGAATGGAGATCATTCAATAACACATTATATAATAATAATTAGGTTGAATAATTATGCTGTATGAGTCATATTCGTGTTGTGTCATTTAGCTAGACAGAATGGTTTTCATTTTAAATTTTAACAAATGTCATGGTTGAAATAGGAAGTAAAATGTAGGCTGCTGCTATTTTTTAACAATAGCTGGCCAAAAGAAAAACGTCCTGCTGAGAAGAAATATGGCATGTTGGAAATAAAGACAGCTTGGAGTGAGGGGAGGATTTGGGACAGGGTGTGGAAAAGTAGGACCTCCAAGATGTATTTTAGTGTACTATAGAATTAGAATCGGGGTTTTATTTCTAAAATGCATTATTATTTTTGGGGCCACCATATTTTTTGGCGAGTTTCAAACTCTGAATTTTGTTTTTTAGTTTTAGCTGATAAATTTCTGCTTTACTTGTTAAATCTAAAAAATGGACTGCTTTTCGCAGGCCGCTATTTCCAACCCTGAATTTTGTTTCAGATTGACAAATTCCAGTTTTTAATTACATATTTAAGTTTACAGTTAAGTGTCAAGATGTAATCAACTATAAATAATGACAAAGAGATTGCCCTAAATTTGACTAATTATGTTGTCCAATAAGTTAATCAAAATAGTCAAGCTAACAAATGCCCATAAACATCATCAATACGAAAAACCAACACTGCCAAAACGCATTAGCATTAACTGTACTAAAAATCAACTGTTGTGTGATCACTAAAATCTATCTACTTGTATTTGGGAGTTGAAATCACTTCTGTGTGTTGTCTTACCTAGCACAGAGTGTGATCAATATATACACACTGTATAGATCTACAGCAACTAAAATAAGCATAACCTTTAAAGATAAAACAAAAATCAGATAAAATTAGGAATTCTGTTTCTATCAGGGAATTCTGTTTCTATCAGGGAATTCCATTATTCAATCCATTGCAGATAATTAACTCTTTCTGGTCTTTTCTCTGCACAGAATTAATTAATTAACAAGACACTAATCTATGCTTGTGGACTGTAAATAAGGCATTTTTAAGGAAGAAAGGAAATGTTTTATTTGATGCACTCAACATATTTTACTAGTATTTACGGTTATATGGTGTCGGACATATGGTTAAGGACCACACAGATATTGAGAGGAAACCCACTGGCACCACGTAATGGGCTACCAGCAAGGGATCTTTTATATGCACCATAAGTTATTTTTAAATTCTGTTTAACAATTATAGCATAAAACAAAAATTCCTTTTCGAATGTAACTTGCTGTAATTTGCAAATATATACAAGTATTTATTCTTAATACTACTAGTGCCCATAAGTATTTTTATCATTATAAAGTTTGTGATCCCAATTAAATATTCTGAACTGCTGCTACCATCAAGTAGTTGTCTTTTCAATTATATGTAATGATGGTGGGGAGATGGTAATGTAGCTTAGAGTAAAAGCTTTCACTTGAGGCAGGACTGATCCTACATGCATCCCCTACCCTTTTAACCAGGGTGTCAGGACTGGTACAAGGCTGTAAATGTGCTGTGATGACTGTTGTATGTGGTGTTATGTAGTGTGATGTCTGGGCAAGGGTATATCTAAACATTCCTTGCTGCTATTCTATAGGACTATAGCCAATGTCACAGCCACAGGTTTCTTCATCATCTAGACCAAAGGTTGTGGTAGTTAAAAAATTTGAATACAGGTAGGTACTGTTTTGAAACATTACTTTTCTTTACTGTTTAGAGTAGACATATTGTTGCCATGCCACTGGTTATTAATTAATTTGCATCTCATTTTTATAGTGAAACATGTAAACTGGATCACATCGGAGACCTAATATTTACCCAATTTAGACAGGGTCCAGTTTCTAGAGGGTCGTGTTTTAGAATTTAGAAAATTCAGGACCATGAAACATGGCTGGTTTTGACAGGATTCCAGTTTGTTCAGGGTCTGGTTTAGACAGGTTTCACTGTATTAGACTTGCTAAAATAGGCCAGCAACCAGCGAATGTAACATCTGTGCTGGTTACATCTCACAGATTGCATTGCTGATTAATTATTGGTACATTTGTTCATAAATGGAAACCAAAATAAGCATACCGCATATTTTATCTGTTTATTTGAGACTGCAGAAAATAATATTCTGTGGTCTACAATAACGTTACACTATATATGCTTTTGTACATACAGTATATTGGTTATTTTAAAATAGTTTAACAGTTCAGATTATCTGCCAGAGGGTAAGAAGGGTAAAATTACGATCCCTAAAATTTGGGAAATTAATGGAAAATGTCTTTTTAATTTTCTGGAAGATCATAGTAAAAAATCTACTGTTTAAATTTTTTGACAGAACAAGAAATGCAGTGTCCAATTTCAAAAGATTTCAAAACCAATAACCACCTATAGTTCATCCCACAGGGAATTCCTTTTTTTATAAATGGAATTTACTATAAGTATTTATTTCTGAGCCGACTGTTTTCTAAATTGCACACAAAAATAGTATAATTTTGTTATTTCCAACACATTTTTATTTTTACGTTAAACCAAACTGAAATTATTTGGGACAGACTATAGTAATGGTTCTTATGATCTGTCTTGTTTTTATTACATATCCCAAAATTATTTTCTGGCACAAAGCCTGCAGCCTAAGATAAAAATTCCTTCTGTTTTTTATTCCACTTGCTATAATTTGTAGATATTTCATCTAATACTACTGGTTTCCACATACAGTGTAACTGTTATTACGCGAGGATCAGTAAACATTTGAAGTTCATGGCCCTCAAACACTAAGATCTGCTGTTTGCATCAAGTGTTTATCTTTGATCTTTAGTTGTGGTGGTGGTGGTGGTGTGGTTTTGTCTGTAGAATATAGCTCAGTGAAAATGTTCACCTGAGGTAGGATCGATCCCCCATTGGAGGACCATGTACCCCACACCCACAACACCCTCACCCTTCTTATAATCAGTATTCCAGAACTGGTATATACCAAGGCTGTGGTTTGTGTTGTGATGTCTGGGAAAGTGCATATTTAAAAATCACTTGCAGGTTTAGTTTTCCATTAAGACCAAATGTTGTAGCAGTTTAAATAATATGCAGTTGTTTTTATGATGCACTATACTTTCTTTTCTTTGGTCTTTAGATTGTTACCATGCCATTGGAATTAATTTGCATCTTATTTGTATATATCAGGCTTGTTAAAATATGCTGACTGTAGGTGAATTTCATCAGCTATTGTAACATGGCTGCTGGCAACATTTTACAAATAATATTGCTGATTAATCACATTGTTTAGTAAAGTACACAACATAGTAGCCTTCTCTGAATTCAATTTACTTCTTTGAAGCATTAACCCCATGCAATTAAGAAAATATCCACAGCAAAAAAAGTGCTGCAGAGAATAAAAAAAACTTTACAGCAATCTCCATGGCATTGCCAATTGCCATGGGCAATTGCAGGGGTTGTGCATTAAATGAATACTCATTATACTGTCATGATCTACACATTTAATTAACAATTTTAATCAGAATACTGTTTATTATTCTGTTTTATTTCATGATGAATAGCATTAGTCTACATGTTCATCCAGTTAACAGCTGCCAATGTTTCAAAATCCGCTAAAGAAATATTTTATGTGAAAGCAAGACCAAGAACATACTGGAAGAACATATTGGAAGAGGAAGAAGCATCATGCTACCATGATACTCTTAACAGATGCTATCCCAAGATCTAAAGGTTACCCGTTTACAGTTACATGCAACCACAACATTCTGCAAGGACTCTTACTACATGTTCACTTCATGTAGGCATTCTCAGGTTATGAACCAAAATAGCACTCCATCATCATGATGTAGACAAGCAATTATTAACAACTAGATTGCGAGACAAGTGTAATGATCGAGTTAAAAGAGAAACAGTGATTAGAATCTGATTATTTTAGTGCCATTTCAATGTTTTATTAGGTTACAGCATGACTTGGTTAACAATGTTCAGTTTTATATTACATGCAATATCATTACTATGATGATGGAATTTTCAGGCTGTCATACCTCAATATTCTTAGTAACTAAGTTTTAAATCTTCAGCATTTTGTTAAAAACCATTTATTGCTTTGCAGGTGATTTTCAAATCATGTTGTAATGCATGAATTTGTAAATCATGTACCATTCTAAATATAAATTTCTATATATAATTAGTTATTCAAATGTGCAATTTTGTATTTATTTTTTAAATAATTTTTATTATTTTTATTTGACACATTATAGTAAATACAAAAACCTGTCTTATTCTAAGCTGGTATGCTATGGTAGTCAAAACATGTCAGTGCAAATTTAGCAGGTAACTAATATTCTAAACCAGCCATGTACATGTAAACTGTTAAAAAACCCACTTAAAAGACATTATAACATTATCGAGAAGTTGTGGTATCTGTACTGCAGAAGGCACAAATCGATATCACCTGGATGCTAGAAACAGACTTTACTCTAGGAGTGACCTTTCCATTACATTCCAGCAGACAGGCTGATGAGAGTGAATTCTAAAAGTGGATTCTATGCACAGATCAATATTTGGCAGCATGGAAGGCAAACTGCTGACTGAGCTTCTCCTATAATATACCAGTAGATGAATTATAAAGCAATCTGGATTTTTATCTAAATTTGTAACGAAAGCAATCTATATTTACTCAATTAGGTTAAAACATTTTACTTACAAGTCACAATTAATTATTTACAAAACCAGCTATGTGTTCAAAATAGCTGGTAACAAGCACATATAGATGCATGATTTCCTAATATACATGATTGTAAATGCCACTAAACCTCTCAAAGTTGAATTTCACACAATTTATGTGGTACTGTTAAGACATGGAAAACTGTATTTTTCCAATATAATGTAGCTATGTCCAGATATTGTTTGAAATGTCAAGGAGATGGCACACAAAACATCAGACCTGAATATGATTAGGAGTGATATTGATCTCCAGACCACATTTAGTTACTAATGTACTAACACGAGAGGTCAATGCTCTACACTGGCATTGTCATGAAGCAAGCTAGTACAGCTGCTCGTGGAGTTGAGAGATCGAACAATTCTCTTCACATCTAACAGTTAACTGTATATGTAATTTTATTTAATGCACCCAATGGCATAAGTAAGTGGCGTATGTAAATTTTAAATGCTAATGACATCATATGATACAACTCACCCCAAAACACCAAGATTTAATGATATTGCAGTGGGAATAAAGATTAAAATGAAGCATGTAATAACCTATATTTTGATTTACACCTACATCTACAGGTGCGTTTACAGCAAACTATCTGTACCAACGTTAGGGGTCAGTTTTCTTAGCTGATATTGTCACAAAACAAGTAATTTATGTCCATCTTTCTTTAAAAAAAAGATCAACCCATTCTTGTTGTACCTAACAGCATTTTATTTCAATTAATATGAACCAAATTGCTTTTGAGTTTGTACTTTTTAAAAATTCTTTAGTATACCTAACTGTAAATTGGACCACATCAAAAATAACAATTATAGACAAGATTTACAAGGTTCATTTCTTATTAATAATGGATTATAAATTACAATTATATTCACTTAATATTATGACACCAAATACTGCTACTATCAGCTGTTCTGTCCATCACATTTTCATTCATTTATGGCAGCTGGAGTTGATATCAATTGTTGATATATTCTTGACAATTTTATAAGACAAATTAATGCTCGACTATCACCAGGGTTACATACCTCTTCAGTCAACACTAGCCACAAATTGTTTTTGCAAATGTTTTACACTGCTTATGTTAGCTAATGTTAACTGAAGACAAACATACATTATTGTTCAAACCAGCAATTATATTTATTTAATGATTTACAGCTGGATAGGCATAATGCCATTATGTACCACAATACCAATAACAAGTGTGTCACACTGACTATGTATCTAGTATAATAAAAGGCTTAATACAGCAAATCAACTTTATTTTCAGGTAACAATTTTGTCATTTAGTAGGTCACATGTTTATTGCATTATTTTTATACATTAATATTATCTACTCCAGGGTTTCTGCCAGAGGGTAAAACGGGTATGGCGCCATACTCAAATTGTTTTGAAATTTTACTTTTTTAAGTTAACCTTTTGACAAAATGAATTACTCTTATCATTTCTATATAATTTTCTTAACCCTAACCCTAAACTTAACCCATTTTCATTCTGGGGGAGACCCCAATACCTCCTGTTGACTGTAGTTGCATTAATTCCATAGTCATACCACATATCACACGATACAACTCGCCCCAAAACGCCAAGATTTAATGATATTGCACTGGGAATAAAGATTAAAATGAAGCATGTAATAACCTATATTTTGATTTACACCTACATCTACAGTAAACTATCTGTACCAATGTTAATTGACAAAATTAATGACTTATCATTTCTATATAATTTTCTTAACCCTAACCCTAAACTAAATCTATTTTCTTTCTGGGGGACCCCCCCTCCCCCCCCCCCCCATACCCCGTTGACTGTGGTTGCATTCAATTTCACAGAGCCATACCAGACATCACACGATACAACTCGCCCCAAAATGCCAAGATTTAATGATATTGCAGTGGGAATAAAGATTAAAATGAAGCATGTAATAACCTATATTTTGATTTACACCTACATCTACAGGTGCGTTTACAGTAAACTATCTGTACCAACATTAGGGGTCAGTTTTCTTAGCTGGTATTGTCACGAAACAAATAAAAAATTATGCCCATCTTTCTTTTTAAAAAAAAATCAACCCATTCGTATTGTACCTAACAGCATTTTATTTAATTAATATGAACCAAATATTTCTTTCTGGCAGAAACACTTGTAAGGACAGCTGTACCGTGTGTGTGTGTGTGTGTGTGTGGGGGGGGGGGGGGGGCAGTTTAACCTAAAGGAAAAAAAGGAAGAAAAAGTGCCCTTAATAGTTCAGAAGTGTCAGTTTGATCTACCTGGAGAAGACCCTCTATTACTGTAACCTGATTCTTTTCATACTGCTCTTCCTATTATTCTAGGCTATAGATACTACCATGCATGTTTTATCATCACATTCGACTCTTTTGAAATCCATTTTTCATCAGCATCTTTTGTCAATGTTTTGTTGAGTGTTTTTTTGTTTTGTTTTTTGGGAAACAAAATTGGGGGGGGGGGGGGGGGGGAGAGAGAAAGTGTGTTAAAATTTAAACCAGTCTGGCTAGTTTGGTGTGTTCAGTGAAATTGTAAACTTGCTACCCAAGGTACCTATCAAAGGCAGCATGTTAAGCAGCACATATTTTTTATTTCATCTCCCTAATCGAGTCATATAACGTTATTCACTAGATGCAAACATGCTGCAAGGTTAGAGTGATCTAGATGATTTAGGTCCAAAACACACTGAAGCTGGGTCTGGGTCTGGGTCTAGGTCTAGGTCTGGGTCACGAATATGGTGCCAGTCAAAAACAAAACACTTAATCAAATGTGATAAAAATACATATCTGTGCTGATGCAAACTACAGATCTGTCAACAGACAACATGGAACATGTTCCACAGTGCTCTTCGAAGCAAGTTCAAGTTTACTCTTCCCTGGCCAGTAAAGTATAATATTTTAGTCGCCAGCCACTTATAATATTATTTAGTAGCCAGCTAATATATAAACCACGTGCTTTTAGTGTCATTTTACGGCACATTACTAATGTAATTACTAATGTAAGAGGTAATTCCTAGTTGTTAAATAGTCATTACAACTGTTTGTGTCCGGTTCCACTAAAACAGTGAACGATTATTAACCATCATTAGCAAATTCTGTACACAATAATTTTATTAAACGAAATTAAGCGAATTAATATTTTAATGGCACTGCAAAAATATGCAGTTAAATTGCAGTACTCGTTAAATAAAAGCATTGTGATAATATCTACCAGGCTTCAACGTGTTACTAGTAGTTACCAATCGATTACCTTTAAATAATATTTATTTTCATCACATACTGCCTTGTAAATCCATAAATACTGTTTTGTAAATAGTTGTCTTTAAAGCCGTCTAAAATCGAGTCATGAAAATAGAAATATGTTTTCATTATCCACTGGTGAACATGATTTCCGACGTAATGAAAACGACGTTCACGACTGGAGAAGTCGTTATTGTGGAGGGACTCGTTATCACGATAAGCACGAGACGATTGGAGCGCAGAATAACACATATATAAGTCGAACATTTACAATAATTAACATTTGAGTTTTAAACAGAGAAGTAAAGACACACAGTGACTCAACAATCTCATTTTAATACTCTAAATGGATCAGGACTGACTTGGTCCAAAACTGAACTGGGGCCAAATTATTTCCAAACGCTTGAAATTGAAGTTAAAGGAGATAACGACCGGCCTCGGTGGCGTCGTGGCAGGCCATCGGTCTACAGGCTGGTAGGTACTGGGTTCGGATCCCAGTCGAGGCATGGGATTTTTAATCGAGATACCGACTCCAAACCCTGAGTGAGTGCTCCGCAAGGCTCAATGGGTAGGTGTAAACCACTTGCACCGACCAGTGATCCATAACTGGTTCAACAAAGGCCATGGTTTGTGCTATCCTGCCTGTGGGAAGCGCAAATAAAAGATCCCTTGCTGCCTGTCGTAAAAAGAGTAGCCTATGTGGCGACAGCGGGTTTCCTCTAAAAACAGTGTCAGAATGACCATATGTTTGACGTCCAATAGCCGATGATAAGATAAAAAATCAATGTGCTCTAGCGGCGTCGTTAAATAAAACAAACTTTACTTTAAAGGAGATAACATCATAACGAAGTATTACCTCCCTTAACGTGTTTTACTCTTTAATACTGGAAAATAGTTATTCATAGCCTGATATAACTTGTCTCAAACGTTTATTTTTCAAATAAATTACCGATAGAAAACAAGTTTTATAGAAGATAAATTGCTACCAATGCACTGTGTTTTACGATGTCCAGTTTTGTTTACAGATTAAAGTAAAATTATTGGACAGTCGCTAACTGGCAAATGTGATTTTATTTTTTAGATGCCAGGGATTTTTTTTAGTCTCCATGGCGAGTATTTTACTCGCTTTGTAGAGCCCTGCTCCATATTTTCATACCACCATGGCAGTTTCACAATGTTCAAATCCTTACTTTTTAATGTTTCTTAATTAACAGGAAATGTATACATTAATTAATGTGGAATTGTCTCTGCCAGACTTAGAAGACCCAGTCCCACCATCAGTGTGTTTTGGGCCTTACACAATTTGACTTGTGACTTGAATAATAATAAAACAGTTATCCAGCATACATAAGCTTATCTCTTCTTTTTCTTTTTTTGTTATTTTACTACATTATCTTTGCCTGTAGTGTAAGTAAGGATTATAATAATTTAAACTATTGATCAATAACTGGAAACAAAACCATTGACATTATCCAAGTTTTTATTTTTATTATTAGGTGGGTTTTTTTTACTGTATTATGTTGATATTTCCAGTCTTTAATTATGAACTGTGTCCAGCAGTTATACTCAAAAATGTTTCTTCTACAAGTTTGCTTTTATTATTAGATGGACCCACTGGGCTATTTCTCGTTCCAGCCAGTGCTCCACAACTGGTGTAACAGTAGTCGTGGTATGTACTATCCTGTCTGTGGGATGGTGCATATAAAAGATCCCATCCTGCTAATCGAAAAGAGTAGCTCGTGAAGTGGTGACAGCGGGTTTCCTCTCTCAATATATCTGTGTGGTCCTTAACCATAATATGTCTTGAGTGTGTCATTAAATAAAACATTTCCTTCCTTATTATTAGATGGAATTCGTTAACAAATGTGTTCTGTGAAAGACATAGTCTCACACACCAGACAAGTCTGTTCGGCTAGAAACATAAGCATCTCAAATACAATGATAGACATTGCCTACCAGTATTTCTGCCAGAAAGACATTTTTGGGTATGGTGTTATGAAAATGAATGCAACCACAGTCAACAGAGGGTATGGGTGGCCTCTCCCAGAAAGAAAATGGGTTAAGGTTAGGGTTAGGGTTAAGAAAATCAAAGAGTAATGATAAAAGTAATTAATTTTGTCAAAAGGTTAACTTTAAAAAAAAAATAAAAAAAATTGTGTATGGCCCCATACCCATTTTACCCTCTGGCAGAAACCCTGCAGCTACAAGCTGTTGCCACAATAAAACTGAAATCTGGTCACCGACATTAATTATTTTTCAAATGTTCAATCTTTTGTTCATAATATGTATATTTTATAAAACTGACACTTCCTCAAATCAGCTGAATGAGCTTATAGACTGTCTGGTGTCTGACATCTTTGCAAACTAAGGTACCATTCCTTATAGCAAACAGAATTTTTTCACATCTTAGCATACTTAACCGCATGAAAAGATCCGTACTACTAGCCTTTCTATAGGATATAAATTTAAAACAATGATTATGTCCCTTTAATGATATCATCACTGACCAATTACATTGTGCTTAAAAGTGGACAATTAAAGATGAAAGGAAGCTGGTCAAAACGTACCCAAACCAAAACGTACCCAACCAAAATGTACCTAATTTTTGTTAAACCATACCTAGTAAATAAATTTGCAATTAGGAATACATCTCAGATAATACACAAACATAAAACATTTTGACACAATGAACCGATTCATGTCATTCTGACACCTATGTAAATATACCCTTGCAGGATTTCTGCCAGAGGGTAAAACAGGTATGGCGCCATACTCAAAATATTTGGCAGATTTTGTTTTTGAAGTTAACAAAATTAATGACTCATCATTATGGTATGATTTTCTTAACCCTAACACTAAACCTAACCCATTTTCTTTCTGGGGGAGGCCCCCCCATACCCCTTTTTGACTGTGGTTGGATTCAATTCCATAGCGCCATACCCAAAAATGTCTTTCTAGCAGAAACACTGCCTTGAGTGGTGCACAGTGTTTTATATGTCAGTATTGAGCAGGGCCATGCAAAGCATGCAGATAGCTTGTGCAGTCCCCATTAACACCTAGCCCACCCAACTTCAGGTCAAAACATGAGACTACCACTGTACTTACATATACTATGTACATTGTGCTACATTTATCCAATAGCCTATGTTATGAAGGAAGGAAGGAAATGTTTTATTTAACAAAGCACTCAACACATTTTATTTACGGTTATATGGTCTGACATATGGTTAAGGACCATACAGATATTGAGAGAGGAAACCCACTGTCACCACTTCATGGGCTACTCTTTTTGAATAGTAGCAAGGGATCCTTTATATACACCATCCCACAGACAGGATAACACATACCATGGCCTTTGATATACCAGTTGTGGTGCACTGACTGGAGCGAGAAATAGCCCAATGGGCCCACCAACAGGGATCAATCCCAAACCGACCGCGCATCAAGCGAACGTTTTACCACTGGGCTACGTCCCACCCCCAATATTATGATCCCTTTGGAATGCTTTATGTCTGTTATGCTTAGTAGTTTCATTGCCACTGGAATATTAAATTTGTATCTCTTAAAATTGACTTTGTAGACCATCCATGTTCCAAATGTTCCTATGTAATGACCAATGGATATTAATGGTTGACCCACTTATACAATCAACAAAACTCTGCCGTCAACATTGGCATGGTACTTCACAAGCACATCTGGTAGCGTCCATGAGCCTGAGGTGCACTGCAGTCACCAATGCAACAGGTGGACACACCCGTTATTAACATGTTGACTTTATCACACCATATCCCTTGTGCACTTTATGGTTTGCAATGTCAGACAATAGCTTTTTTCACTTCTACAAGTTGTCCTAAGAAGACCCAGTTACAGTTCTGTTAGATCTAGATTGTTGACATGTAACACTCTCAATGAAACCACAAATAAATGTCTAACCCATGCAGTTTCTTTTTCAGTGCAGTCTTCATGTATGTACAGTACAATAGAGAAAAGACACCTGTACTAAGGACATAATAAATGATTTCCCTAATTTATGATATTTCAATGCAAATGAAGCGAGAGATGCACAGGTATTGAAATAAGATAAGAATTATAATGGTCATTCAGGTTACTGGGAGGTTACCATGTGTCGTAGACCCTTGTTTGAACCCATGAACACAGACACTAAGTTGGGTTAATCTACAAACCTGTAATACATCTGGATAAATTACAGTTGAACGAAACAAGAGTATGCATGTGACGCTGTATTTTACTAGGGTCACTTTAACGAAGTTGAGAACTGAACATTGTTGGAACTAAATAGTAGTATTAGTACCAATCTAATATATATTAAATAAAAGGTTCTACACTGGTCATCTAAATTTTGATCAAATGAGTGTTATTCAAATACAAGAAACACAATCAGGTATCAATACAATGAGAACAGTGATATACATTAATAATGTGTTGGTTTTTCTGTTGAGGACTTTTAAAGTGAAAATAATTAGAATTGTAAACATGATGACATGTAACCTACTTGTCACCAGGTCCATATTTTGTGGTAACCTGTACATGGGTTACAAGACACTGCTTATATCGATGCCTGTATGCAGTAATAGCTTCAAAAATATTTCCAATTAATATTTAGCGTACATATTAGCAAATTGTTTTCAAGGTTTGAATTAAGAGCAGTCGCCTCTTAACTGAAAATGATCAATCTATAGGTGAAGATCTATATGGTACTTTATCTCAAGCATTTAGACATCATTTGCAATAAATAAGGTTACTGATTAAATTGTTCACTTTATTATTAATTTGCTATTTTGCACAATCCATAGCCCTCTTGAGGCCACTTACTGGTACACTGTACTGAATATTGCTGTGTCTAAGGTACACTGTACTGTATATTGCTGTATTATGTATACAAGCTGACTTTTCTATTAATACGTTCCTGGGAAGTGGGGTAGGGTTAAAACATGGCACAATGTAATATAAATAAACAACCCTGAAGGCAATTAAAATCTGTCAACCATTTATGGCTTCAAAAGCTTAATGTAATAACCTATTATATAACAGCATGGACATAATACTACACTAGTGTAATATTTAACTGTTTACTTTTTACTGGTTATACATCTATTAATGTTCATTTGTACAGGTGTAAAAGGAATGTTTTCAAGTAGTTTTTAAGCACACTTAATTCCAACATTTCAAGGACTACATTTATCAACTACATGTATAACATTACATGCTACAGTACATACACAGTATACATTTATATACAAACTGTTGTTACTCATGTTTACAAACAAGTATCCAGTGACTCAACAACAGGTGAACTTATGTGTTCACTCAACTACTAGAATTTTAGAAAAATAGAAAAAAGTATGTTCACATATTTTTGTTCTTTTCCAACTTAAAGGTGGGGTTGGGTTTTTTTTGCCTTTGAAACAAAATTCAAGCACTTTCTAACTTATCTGAGTATAAAAGTACCAGATCTTTCATTAGTTACAGATATCACAATTTATAAAACAAAATGGAAATGGTCATGTTCTTTATTGCAATTATGGCATGAGTGCTATATTATATGATATCATATATCATCATATAATCAAAACACATCTGTCATCTATGTTACAAGTTGATCTACGTACTCAATTTAGAAGACAAAACCAAAAGTACAGAATATTGTAGTCTATTCCACCTTTGGTGATAACTTTCAGAAATATCTGTATTAATGTCTAAATGATTATTAAAAGTTATCTGGGGCCAATTTCACTAAACATTGTAAGTTTACTAATGCGACTAGCAGTTATACCGGGCATACGTTTACACGTTTGGAATCTATTTCACATGGAAAATTACATCATTACGGAAGATGGAGCATTTTAATGTCAAAAGAAAATTAAAAATGTGTACTTAAAGTGCTGTTCCAGATGTATGATGTATTGAGCTATATCAATCAATATATTATTTAATATGATTAGAAAATTAAAAAAAAAAATGTAAAAAAATTATATACCGGTATATTTTCCATTTAAAAATATTCCCCTGAAAAACAGAACCAGCTGAATTCGTTTCGAGAATTTCCGTAACATTTGATCCGTGACGTCACGAAGGGAACCCCTTTCGATAGTCGGCGCCATTGTTCATTGCTTCTTTTGTGTTTATTATGGTTAAACGGAGTGTTGTTGGCGGCTGTAGCAATACAAAAGCCGATAAATTTAGTCTTCACGCATTTCCTAGTAATGTTGCTGTGAGAAAGCTGTGTGTGAATTTGATTAAAACAACGTGGAAATACTGGACAGGAAGAAAATGCCGGAGACCGTTGCGACAGAAGACACTTTAGTTTCGATTCGTTGTCGGCTTAAGCGAGATATGGGAATACCATGTGTTATGGCTTTTAAAAAAAGATGCCGTACCAACATTTTTTCTGCGACACAAAACAAATGACAACAAGCCGACGCCATCCACACCGAAACGACCGTGGGGTGCATATCGTCAATGTCCCAAATTGCGTTATGCTTTCAACTCCGGTCAGTTTATTTTCTCATGCACGGTTCGTGCAATCATCGAGATCCGATTTGTTGTCGTTTGCATCTCGTTCATTTGTGAGATTTTTCTTTACAGTTCGAGAACATTAAAACAATAAAGTACAGACAAGTAAGTATCTATAGCCTACAAAAATGTAGGGTTTTTTGGTAAAAAGAAAAAGAAAAAAAAGAAGCTAATTTTGTATGCATCTTAGAAAACAATCGGATCAGAAATAAATGACTTGTAAATTCCATAGTATGAAAAAAGGCATTCCCTGTTAAACAGACTATAAATACATTAAATTAATTTTACTATACCTACCCACAGAGAAAACCTTTTTTCATACTATGGAAGTTATTTATTTCTGAGCAGACTGTTTTCACAACTGCACACAAAAAATAGTATTGTTTTGTTATTTCCAAAACACTTTCACTCTTCTTTTTTTTTTTTTTACGTCAAACTAAACTGAAATTATTCACACAAAAAAAACATCTTCATAGATGGATGGGACGGACTAAAAGTCGTTTTTGTTTATTTCTTAAAATTAAAATAAGTTATGTATTTCTGAGCAGACTGTTTTCACAACTGCACACACAAAATAGTATTGTTTTGTTATTTCCAAAACACTTTTACTCTTTTTTTTTACGTCAAACTAAACTGAAATTATTCACACAAAAAAACATCTTCATAGAGGGATGGGACGGACTAAAAGTCGTTTTTGTTTATTTCTTAAAATTACCGATATCGGGTCCATTTGACTCGTAGAATTCAAGAGTTATTTATCGTCTTTTCTACTACATCACAAGTATTAGAACATACAGTGTAGCAAAATAATTCGCACGAAAAGCTAAAGAACAAAACAATAATAAAAGTTGTAAATTAGTGGTAAGCTGTCTCCACGACCATTTTCATCGTCATCTGTCAGGCCGGTGGTTCGTCGGAAGATGTTCCAGGTTCAAACTGACAAGGCATTATTTGTTGTGTTGCACAAATATTAGTCCAGTCGTCATTACTACACTATTCATCATCGAAAGAAGAATCGCATGATCATTGAGCTTGGCAATCGCTGTCGATCCCATCTCGTGGTTGGTTTCTGTGAAGCGCGTTCCCTTCGTGACGTCACGGCTATTTACAGGCAAAATGTTTTTACCGAGAATTTTACTCGGTCGTTTCCGGCAGTGTTCTACGGGAGTGATGTTTTAATACTTTTATGGGGCATTTTCGTAATTATTGATTTACATATCGGTGTAAAATATTATTGCAATGAATTAAGAAAGCATTTAATTGTGGAATTTGAAATTTTAGTGTATAGTCTGGCACAGCACTTTAAAACTATATTGGTTGTACTATGATAGCAATAAGAATTGTGTTTTAGTTGTAGATTTACATTTTTGTGCAAAACTAGGCATACAATGTTTCGTGAAATTGGGCCCTGTACTTTGACAAAAACTTCACCAAAATAGATTGACCACATTTTGATTTTTATAAAATAATCTTAAATTTATAAGTACAGTCATACGAATGATGTATTTTAAAATGATCGAGTCGATCCACCATTAGGCAGCAGATATTCAGGGTCAAATTTGAGAGGGTGGCTAATACAACGAGTCAGCTAATTAAGACACAGCACAGCGAGCACTTCTGCAGCTAGTTTGTAAATAAAAACATGAGGAAACAGATATACATCCTCGTATAGCTACTTCATGGGTTGATTAATGACTAGCGGATGTGCGTTGATAGTGTGACATCGTTAGGGCCATTGTAGCCTGTTAATGTGTAAAAGTGACAATGAACTGTGATGGATATTAATGATACACATTAGTATGCACACTAGAACTTCATATTTCTTAACTGCCTACCTTCTCTGAGCATGCCGACTGTTAAACATTTCTGAAACCTACAAGCTTGGCAAGCCTTTCGCCTTCGCTTAGTGATTTCACAGTCCCCATTGGCTGGACATGAGTATTCAATATTGCCTACAAAACATAAAAAAGATGAACATTTAAGCCATCTCTAAAAACAGTTCCAACTTACCCAACACTGTAAGATGTAAATGGCGATTCATTTTATAAATGGATGAGATTAAAAATACATGTACAAATGTATATCGATTGAACCTGCAGTGAAAAGAAAGAAAAATGTTAATAGCATCTCAAAGGCTGACATCAATGCTGGGCTAATATATGGTTCTGACATTCATGTTTCGAAAAATGTGTCCTGTCTATTTCTGTTTCTAAAATCAAGCCTTTCAGCACCATTCAAAAAATTTCAGAGGATACTGTCCAAATTATTAGAGGAATTTGTTTCATATTTAGACGAAGGACCATGATGTGAAACTGAATATTATGTTCTGTAAGGAGGTAGAAATTGACACCATTTTCATTAGTAGCAAGGAATCTTTTATATGCACTATCCCACTGACAGGAAAGCACATACCACTGCCTTTGATATACCAGCTGCACTGGCTAGAGCGAGAAATAGCCCAATAGGCCCACCGACAGGGATCAATACTAGACCGACTGTGTATCAAGCGAAACACTTTACCACTGGGCTACAGTCCAGCCCTTACATGTATTAAGAATACTAATAAAAGTGTAGGACTACAGAACTGGTACATTCTGACTTCAGACAATCTGACGGCTATCACATTATTCAGCCAAATATTTATATTTTTCACAGAATACTGATTGAATGGGGGTGGTTATTCAGATTTTTTGGGTTCATTAACAAACAAAAAACAAATAAAAAACTAAAAAATTCAACTCAAAATCCAAAGCTATGCATTTAACATTAATACACTACATGTATCAATATATCCAAGTGTATTCTAAAAACAGCTCTCGAAATCAAATGTAAGAACTGTTTTGGCCATTTGTGTTAATACATCGAAGGTATTGAGAAGTAATAAATTTTAAGATTGTTCAAGGTCAGCCTCTTTTATTGTGCCGCTAATCGACCCTGGCAGAAGAAAAGCATTGGAATCGGCTGTAACAACCTCAACCATTCATTATCAATGGCTGTCAGAAACAAACAAGAAAGAAACAGTCATCAATATTTGCTGCATTTTCTTCAGCCTCAAGCTTAAATTCTGAGCTAACAGTCAAGTTTCTCACCACAGCCAATAATCCAGACATGATTTGACCTCAGCAGCAAAAGTGCAACAGAAATTTGTGTTGCTGGGTTCCCTGTTTTGGTAGTGTATTTTTTTTAAAGAAGAGTTGTACTTGAACCAGCACAGACAAACATTCCACAAAATGGAAGGAACATCCACGCAAACAAACAACACAAATTTGCCAATATTTACTCTCAAAATAATATCTGTATCATATATCTTCATATATATTTATTGCAATAATAATATGTCTTCTTTCCAAACACGGGTAACATGGAAAACATTTAACGGTAATGGACATAAATGCTGTTAATAGGCCAAACAAACAAAAAACAGACAAAATTACGTATTTCAGTAAATACTATTATGATGTATACAGGAAAACATTTTATATAGCAATACTTTCCATTGTGTAAATAGTAAAACAAAATTATATGGTTAAATTGTATTTAAATTTGTTTTACTGTAGGCATGGATTTTGGTTAAAGTCCAGTAGTACAGTGTACACCTAGGATCGATCCCTGTCAGTGGTCTCATTCGTTATTTCTCATTCAGCCACTGCACCGCCACTGCACCACCACTGGTATATATAAGGCTGTGATATGTACTATTCTGTCTGTGGGATGGTGCAAATAAAAGATCCCTCATTACTAATGGAAAAATGTAGGCGGTTTCCTCTCTAAATTATATGTCACAATTACCAAATGTTTGACATCCAGTAGCTGATGATTAAGAAATCAATGTGCTTTAGTGGCGTCATTAAATAAAACAACTTTTTGGGGGTTAAAGTGAGTAAAAAAAACAACAATGTGTGGACCTTTGCATGCAAGAGCCTAGTGGTCCTAAAATACATCCAGACAGACAAGCTAAATGATAATCTCCACGATGGTTCCACACCTGGCCTGCAAGTTTGTGCAATGGTGACATTCTTCTGATGCTCCATATCAATTTACAGATTATACAATTCTTAACAAAAATGCAACCAGAATTTGGCAAATTTATTCAAACAGATTATGTCCAATGGTTTGAAAGGATCCCATAGTTGACTCACTCTAGGGGTAAGAACAAGATTGCCCCCGCTTACTTACCCAGAGATTGAAGTTGTGAGTGTTTTAACACTCGCATTGCTTTTGCCACAAAGAAATTTTTGGGTATGGCACTATGCAACCACAGTTAACAGGGAATATCGGGGGCCTCCCCCAGAAAGAAAATGGGTTCAGTTGAGGGTTAGGGTTAAAAAAAAAAAAATCATACAGTAATGATAAGAGTAACTAAGTTGGCTATGGCGCCATACACATTTTACCCTCTGGCAGAAACCCTGACTCGCCTTTCATCATTTGTTTTATTTTTTGTTACATGGTGAATTCTTAATGTTTTTAATTGTGTAGAACTGCTCTCCTTACATAAATTCCAATGGAGAGACCTGAGCATATTGTAAAAGCTATTTCAACTTTTAAAAAATAGCCTTGGCAAAATTTAATTAATACAAACTGAATGGGATGCACAGAAAAGCAACAGTTGTCACAAAAGGTTGACAACATCAGTCTTATTTAACTGGGATTAAGGAAGGACCAACAAAAAAGGTAAGTTTTTTGTTTAATGACACCAACAGGGTACATTCATTTATTAATCATTAGCTATTGGATGTTAAACATTTGACAATTTTGACATATCATCTTAAAGAGGAAACCCGCTACATGTGTCCATTAATAGCATAGTATATTTTATATGCACCATCCCAGACAGGATAGTACATACCACAGATTTTGTTATATCAGTTGTAGTGAACTGGTTGGAATGAGAAATAGGCCAATGGCCCACAGACGTGGGTCGATCCTAGACTGACCGCATATCAAGCAAGCACTTTACCACTGGGCTACGTCCCGCCCATGAAGGACCAACAATACCAAGAATAAAATATCTCCTGATTACGTGTCCATCATATGATACAATGTAGATGTTGTGGGAGTTTTGTGAGGGTTTTAGAGGGGATGGGGGGGGGGGGTTAATCTGTTGAAGTTTTAAACCTCTCTTTTATTAATAGTCTCCTTCAGGTATTTCTGAGTACAAAAGAAAAATCAAGGGAAATGTTTTTCTAGAAAAAGATCTGGCTCATATATATACTCAACAACAAAAGTTTAGCAAATATCTTTTAAGACGTCTAAATTTGCCATGGTTGAATAAACTAAGAAAACCTGGTCCTCCTGTTGTGTTAAGGCAAAGGTTGATGAGTTTATGTTGTTAGTAAATGGTAAACTTTTCAGATGTGAATACTAATCAATAAAAATAGGTTAATTTCTAAATGTTATGTCATTTCTTTTAACATTAGCTAAACTTTTGTTGTTGAGTATATATATATATATATATATATATATATATATATATATATATATATATATATATATACTCATGTACAATGGATGTCTTCTATAGACTGAAATCCCAAACACAATTTGGAGGCCATTCAGGTTCATTTGATGTATGCATGGATATAACAGCCATTTCAGCATTGAAGTTTATATTGACACAGTCACGCTATATTCATTCTGGTACATTTTAGACAGAAAAGTTCATAGTGAAAGAACCTATCTGAACTGACAGCATGGCTCGAATTTTATGGCGACACTGACAGCAACTTCCGTAGCTACAATATGAATTGCCATAGGTCAGGGCATTACTGAGAGCAGTGTTTCTGCTGTTGGATAAAAAATTATTGCCATTAGTTGAAGGCACAATAATTGACTTTTTAATTTTCTGTTTACTTGTTGCAAAGTTAAGTGGTTTAAAATTTATGTATGAAGGATCAAAATTACAGCAGGTGAGCATTTTGCCTATGCAACTGAGTCCAGAATATCATTTATGTACATCTCAAAGTTTGACAGCTACAATGAAGAGTGGTTTCACTTATGCTCTGTCCCACCCACTTTCCTTGGGGGATGATATGAGAACTCAAAATGATGTTAACAGTTTTGTATTGTGCATACTGGAGACACCGTGTCAGTCACCATCATATATGCCAGCTGCAGGCCAGGATGAAATAGGAAGGGCAGTTTGGTGGGGAGAGGTCCAAAACTGGCAACCCAACTGCCAGTGGCAGGGCATTCTGGTTTATTGCCCAAGACACCACACCAACAACCAGTGGAGGTCCATGTCATTTCCATCCATGGACGTTTACGATCCTGCCAATCCATCATAAGCATTTTGCCCTGAAATTTAATGGGAAGTCGAAAAAACATTCTTTTCCAGATATTTGCAAATTCTACCAACCTCAAACTTACTCTGAGCTCCCCTCATTCTGTCCTATATTTGGTCACTGGCAAAGTCAGAGGTTGTGCTCAGGGTGGATATAGGAGTGTTAATTGTATTATCTAGATTCATTCATGTACAATTTAAAATTGTTTTGTTTAACGACACCACTAGAGTACTGCTTTATTAATCATCGGCTACTGGATGTCAAACATACGGTCATTTTGACACAGCCATAGAGAGGAAACCAGTAGCAAGGGATCTTTTATATGCACCATCCCACAGACAGGACAGTGAAAATCTGTTTGGACAAGCAAAATATACCTCACTGGTTGTTCGGGGGACAAGTGAAAATGTTCAATGCTGTTTCATTTTGAGCAATCAAAACTAATGTCATTGCACTTGAATAAAATTAACAATTTATTTGGACAAGTGAAAGTATAGCGGACAAGTAGATTTCTAGATATATTTGTCCGGTGGACTAGTGAAAATTTCTGCTTATTTCTATCACTGCAGGATAGCACATACCATGGCCTTTGATATACCAGTCGTGGTGCATTGGCTGGAACGAGAAATAGATCAATGGGCCCACTGACGGGGATTGATCCTAGACGACCGCGCATCATGCGCTACGTCCCACCCTTACCATTCATGTACATGTCTATATTTAACATTCATGAAGATATGTGAGCCTACTTCAGCAAGTATCCAACACCTGACATCTCTTAACGTCTTGTAAACATTCTGGAATACAGGTATATGGACTCCACATTTGATAAAGTGTTCTTGCATCTTACATGCTTTTTACTTTCACATACAGCAGGGATATAAATTTATCTATTTTAACAAGAATCCATGTGGATTCTCATCGAGGGAATTTGCAAGAATCATCTGGTTCCAAACTTATTTTCACAGTAAGAATTTTATCAAAAGTGTTGGTATCCATATAAATCCTGCACGGTATGTACCAAGTACTGGCATATGGGTTAGGACATAAATATATCCAAGTACCATTCATAGCTAACATGGTAGGAACATGGGTGTCCAATTCTAGGTATTTAATAATTAATGAATTTTTCTTATATATTTGGAGGCAGTTGGTTAAATTTTCACACTTTTCTATAATTTAATTCAACTTCATTTCTGAGCACACATGCCTCAAGTCAGTATAGTGGGCTTATACTAAACATTAAACTACAGAGGCCAATTGATACATCCTATTTATAAACTAGATCTACACCGTGACATACATGTACTTTGACCTGGTTGTTTGCATCTAGATATTACCATAGCACATTTCCACTGATCTAGGTTAACAACATAATGTCACTATTCATTGGTATTGGTTATAGTGGCTTGCACCAACCAGTCAACATGCCGTGGTTGCTATCCTTACTTGCCACTGCTCTCTGGCAAGATAAATGTTACCTGGTTTGCCATTGTACCTTTACCATATGGTACATTTCATGCTGTATAGATACTAGTAGGATAGTAAAATTATCATTGGTAATCATGATATACAAAGGCATCCATATCCAATAATTGCAAAGGATAGAGCTCAAGGCACTATGGTAAAATCATTTTTCTCTGAGAAATAGTGTCCCTCCAACTTGCATTTGACCCATGCCCATGGACAATCCAATCCATATATCACATTCTTCAATACTACTGATACTCATTAAAATACATGTAAAGGTTTGTCATTTCATATTATGCTCTAGTCATCAGAGGTCTTGTCAAAATATGCCAGCAACATTGTATTTCACTGTGTAATGTGCCTATTGCAAGGCTCCTTATACAATAAAATGTTCATTATTTTAACAAATATGAAGCTGTTATGAAGGTTGCCCTGCAGTACTGATGGAACATGTACACAATATCAAGATATAAAAAAATATATATCCATATTTATCAAAACATGTTTTGTTATCTTTACCTTGAATAGTTCTTTTAAAGAAGGCTTTACATGCTTCACAAGATGACACCCCATAATGGTATCCAGATGCAATATCACCACAAACGAGACACGTGCGCTTAGATCCATCTGCATTTTCATGGTCAGAAGACGGGGTTCCCGAGAAGTCCAACTTTCCCATACAGTAGTCCAATTTTCCATTGTCCAAAGTAAAGTCCATTTTTCCATTTTCATCACTAACGGGTGAAATATTTCCACTGTCTCCACTATCACCATATGACCTGTCGGAGCCATAATCATCATGTGTATTGTAATCCACAAACACGTCATGATCAAATGCCTCCTCCAAAGAGTGTTGAGAGCACCGGCCCAAACCGACAGGACTGTTGGGTTCACATTTTACCGAATCTAAATCCATACTCGTCCACAAGGCCAAATGAGTGTAATCTGTTAAAGTCCCTACACCCTGCAAAACAAAAACAAAACATTTAAAACAAAAAACAGAGTTTGTGTTTTGGGGTTTTTTTTAAAACATATTTTGATTATAATCTGTGTGTAAAAACTGCTCTTTTAGACCATGGACAACAAAAATTAAAGTTCCAGTTTATAATGATGATCAATCCGTTTTCTCATTACACCAATGGAGGATAATTCAATGACCACTATCTTGTTTCATTGCCCCATTTTCACATTTTGCTGCCCTGTTGTTGCATTTTACCACCTTGCTGTCTAATTTGGGAACCTCCATATTTCTCTCACAGCCAATGTTTTATAACAATATTAAAAGGAATTCAAACTTAAGAGTAGTAATAACTGACAGATACCACAATGTCATGACCTACTAATCAGTAACACAGACTATGTATAGCTTATTTCGAGGATACCTTGGGTTCACTACCAAACATCATTTTATGTTGTTGGATGTCAAAAAAATTACTCCATTTTTAATCAATATTAACAAAAACAATATCAACACAATAAAACTATTGGGGTTTTTTTTATTAAATCTATTCATTTATTTATAAAATCATTACAGTCCAACAAAACTTGTAAATGCATGCGACTACCAGTGTCCACCATTATTTAGTATTCACCAATCAAAAGGTCAATTTCAGACAGGGCTATTGGTGGTAACATCAAAGGTACATATATTATAACATTTGGTTAAATGGAGTTCAGTTTTAAAATGTATTTGGTTGATTGCAGATTGCAAGGGTGCAGTAAATTGAGGTAATTAAACAGAAATACAAATAGTACTTTAAAAGGAACTTGCCTGTAAGCAGGGTTGGTGTTTTATAAGGGGGGGGGGGGGGGGGGGGGGCAATAAATCAAGAATACAGTGTTGTATTTAAATAAGACTCCCAGAATGATTTTTAATGTTATATTTTTGGCAAGTATCTGTGAAGTGAGTTTTGCTAGCAAATGCCATGAGAATCATGTGACTTCAATAACCATATAGCTGCTGTACAACTGACTATATGAAAAATAACAAATGAAGGGTTTTTCCAAATTATAATCTTAAAATCATAGAAAAAAAGTATTAAATATGACATGTTTATGAGTGGGTTAAGTTTAATCTGGACTTATTTGCTTGCTTCATTTTTACACACACAAAAGTCAAGGATGTCAGACATGTTCCCATGTACTGTTTTGTACAATCGACACATCCACCAAAACAGAGAATTAAATGAATGGTAATTCAGTCACTTATACCTTCCATCAAATTACTAAATTAATGCTGAACTGGTTGTAATTAATGGTTTTTGAGACAATCCTCCAAAATTTTCTGGCGAGAGAAGCAATCTTAGATTTTCGTTCCATTTTAGAAAACATCATATGTTACGTATCTGGTGGTCATCAAGGCAGGGGCCACATTGAATGCAATAAATGTTATAATACAGAGGGGACAATTTTCTGCAGTCACAAAAAAGTAGACGGGATCCAGTGTTCGAGATTAAAAATTTTGGGCAGTATCCCAGTTGGATACTAACATTTTAAAATCTGGTATCCCACCTGAGAATTTAGTATCCCACTTAAATGAAATTCATAAATAACATAATAACAAACTTGGACGACACTGTTACTTAACTTCACCAGTAAATGATGACTTTCATTGTTTCAATGAATAATAAAAATACAGAATTAAAAAACAAAAAACAACATTATATGGTATCCCGGTGGGATACTAACTCTGGTATTCAAAATTAAATTCCGATATCCCTGGGATATCGGGATACCATTAATCTCAAACACTGGGATCACTTAATTCAGCAACTAAAATAGAATTCCTGATTTTCACAGATCATGTTTATTTTTTGGTAATATTATATACATATAATTATAAAAATAGTTGTAAATGCACATTTATTATATTTTGGCATACAACTAATTAACAAAAGATATTTTCATATATATGCCAATTTACTGGTATTGCATCCTATAGAAACTGCAAAGAACTTGGGTTGTTCTTGTTCCTAGTGCCTGCTTCCTGTAGATATGTAATATAATGTGAACATGTACCAGTTGTGAAGGTATAGCAAAACAAATTAACTTCAAATTATAAGTTATGCATTGGATTTTAGTATTGGTTACACAAGTTTATTTCCAGTGTTGTCCATTTTGTCTTTTCCTCTTTGGCCATTCGTAATCATAACTGAATCAAAGACACATTAATATCTAACAAAGTAGCAACATAATACTGATGTAAAACTTCAGGTATAAATTTGTATGTGAGAATTTTACATTATTTGTAGCAAATTATCATTTGCAATTAATTGGAAACTTAAAAAACCCAAAAAACACAGCTTTAGATGGAATTTGCCAAAACATGCCAAAATCTAAAACAGAAAATCGTCCTCTTAATCCATTACTACCAAAAGTGATCAGCAAGTACAAAAAGTGAAAAGGGTTAGGGTTAAGGTTAGGGTTGGGGTTGGGGTTGGGGTTGGGGTTGGGGTTGGGGTTGGGGTTGGGGTTGGGGTTAAGGTTAGGGTTAGGGTTAGGGGAGGGGGGGACCGGGCGGATATTTTTCCCATAATTCCAACATTCGGTTGATGGTCTTTATTAATTTATATAATATTCAAATCTGGTTTCTGATCTGATACAGTTTTAGGGAGTGATCCAGATTTAACCCATTGCCTACATATAAAGAACAAGGATTAATAGTTTTGGTGTTGCATTAAAATCTGGAGTATTTTCTGGTTTTCATTTCTGTGTTACAGTGGCTAAAATGCACTTTGCAAAATTACGTTCTTAGTAAGTAGATTGACACGGTCACACATTAATGAAAGCTATAAGAGTTACCTCCCACTAACAAGACCACTCTTCAACACAAAGAGCACACACGATACTGTGTAGGAGTGTTCCGTCATTATTATCGATTTCATATTGGCCTAATCTCAAATGTGCAGTTATTTGGCAGCAGTTTTATTTGGCTTCGCAAACTATGTTAGAAAATTTATATTATTATAGTCTAATGTCAGTTTAATACAATAATAACAATTTAAAAGAAAGCAAAAACAAACAAAAAACCGTCTGCTAGGCCAAGTCAGTGCCGAAGTCCGGCCGATTTTCTGCACTTGTGCAGAACCATGGCACTACAGATGTAGAAGGAATTAAAAACAAAAAACACGCTGCCATAAAGACCATAAACACCTTATTTAAATATTTAGCAGTTCCTAGTATTATTTTTTTTAATTTATAAATTATACTTATTGTATTACTTCCACACAATAACAGGAAAAGGTAAAACTCACCTGCATTGCTAAAACTCGTGGCAAAGACTGCGCCGGTCATACGCAAGTCCGCCTGTATACGATTGGATAATACGTGCCCACCCCCAAATATTAACCAATGAAAGAAGGCCTCTTTAAACTTGCCTTGACATTGCTAGCAGCCGAACTTTTCCGTTTTGTATGAATGAAACTGAAATTACACATGCCTACGTTTGCAAGTGATCAAAATACAGACATCGATATCTATATAAATACAAACACAAGTACATACATTTAGTAATATACCTTAAACTCGGTGAGAATCGTATCCCGTACAAACCACTTCCACAGATGGAATGCTGGTCGCTTGCGTCAGCAAACCCTAGTCACATGGCGTCGTACTATATCCTGAATCGCAAATCTGGGTCAAACAATATAGCCCAATAGACGCGCATATCCGTACGATAAATAATATGTAAATGCACATTCCACAATATAGTCTATGCAGTATGATATAAAGGACAGACACGCCGAAGAAATCTTTGCTCTAAAATTTGAAAACATTGATAAAATCCGTCCCGAATACGTCATAGCTGCTTTTATGGGCAACGTATCACCTTCTGGCAGGCAGTCAGTCTATTTCTGAAGCAACCTGCGTAAAGATTTTGCGAATAACGTATTTGGCACAGTGACTTGAGGGATTCAATAGTCGACTGGATCCCAATCAATGGAATCGGTGCTAGTGCATTGGTGAACCAAATGTTAGGGCAATACCCAGTTAACTGCATGTGCTTGGATCCATTTCATCATCTATTGGTATTGCGCAAGTCAGAGATAAAAACAATATCATATACCGAGCATAACAAGAAATGTAACCCTATTCAACAGCTCGTACTTGTAGCATGAATGAAACTGCGTAGAAGTTGTCACGGTAGGCAAACTTTTAAAACAGAAAAAAATTGACCTCATCTAGTTAAAGTAGGCTACTCCCTCCTTAGAAACTAGCTACGCAGTCGCGTGGCAGGGAAGGGTTGTTTTTATTTATTTTTAAATTTGGGGGGGGGGGGTCGAAACTCCTCCATGCTCAAGCAACTTTTCTCCTTTTTTTTCCAACACAGGCCTATTTTCCGGGAGAGAATGACCTGACCCCTCCCCCATAGACTTCATTCGCCACAGAGTTGATCCCCCCCCCCCCCCCCCTTTACTCTAATTCCTTCACAAGCACCTGCAGTGTTTCTGTCGAAGTCTTTCAGCCTTAGCTTGCTAACTGTGCTTATTTGTTGAAAGTTTCAAACGACATAATATCCACCGTACGATATGTAGGCCTACTCTATTGTTAACCGTACGTTACCTTGGTATGCGATATGTCTCGGTATAAGATATTCCGGCGAATATATTTCTTCAATTTTAAACTTAATAAACATTCTGTTTAAAGTAGGCCCTATCCTATAGCAGGTGTGTGTGCACGGGGTCGAAATCCCTCCCTGCTCGAGCAAATTTTCTTTTTTTCTCAATATATGTTTGAGGGAAGGAAGGAATGTTTTATTTAACGACGCACTCAACATTTTGTTTACGGTTATATGGCGTCAGACATATAGTTAAGGACCACACATATATTGAGAGAGGAAACCCGCTGTCGCCACTTCATGGGCTACCCTTTTTCGATCAGCAGCAAGGGATCTTTTATATGCACCATCCCACAGACAGGATAGTACATACCACGTTCTTTGTTACCCCAGCTGTGAAGCACTGACTGGAACGAGAAATAGCCCAATGGGTCTACCGACGGGGATCGATTCTAGACCGACCGCCCCTTTGTTTGGGGGAAGCATGACTATTTTATAGTTTACTGTATATCTTATGTACAAAATCACTGTTTACCTGTGTACACATTATGTTGCACTTGTGAGGCTTGTAGCTCAAAGTCAATAAAGAATTAATTTGAATATAAGGGCGTGGCACTGAAGATCAGTTGATGCTATTTTTGTTTTCTTCAGTAGGCCTATTTTAGCTCAACCCGTATCCGTCATAACAATGAACAGAAGAGGACCACATTTTGGGAAGTATATATGAAGATTGGACGTTCTGCAAAAAAGCAATTTGTGTCCCTAAATGATTCATGAGACGTTATTAAAATAAGATGGGTCCAGAACGTTTTGTTATACCGAAATGTGACAAAACACAATGACATGTCAGGTACAGGGGTAAGTTCAGTCAACCGCCTGTCGCTAACATCCGCAAGACTGGTTTATGCGCTTCGCGGTAAACCAAATTATCACGTCGGAAACCAGTCAAATAGTTCGCGAACGTTAGCGAAAAGTTTGCTGGCTGAACTTGTGGTTGGGCTCAGTTCAGCAGAAAAACGTCCGCTAGACTGGTTTATTGGCTTCGCAGTAAACCAAATTATCACGTCGGGAACCAAAAAATAGTTCGTGAACGTTAGCGAAACGTTCGCTGAGTGAACTTGGGGCAGAGCCAATAATCTACGCTGCCGTCGCCAGGCTGTTCCACCACCACTCCTACCACGTCACAGAACGGTCAGACGTCACTGGTGCACACTTCATCTGCGGTGGCAACGTGTTCAGTGGGGTCGAGTGATGTTCACTGATGAGTCCAGGTTTAGTCTCCAGTTCAACGACGGTCGGGTTCGTGTCTACAGACGTCCTGGGGAGCGCTTCGCTGACGTTAACGTTAGACAACGTCACCGGTTCGGTGGTGGCAGCGTCATGGTGTGGGGCGGCATCTCTATCCACCACAGGACCCCCCTCTATGTGGTGGATGGCAATCTGAATGGAATCCGCTATCTGAATGAGATTATCCGGCCGTTGGTTCTCCCAGGCCTTCAGCAGATTGGCGGCGGGGCAGTTCTGCAGGATGACAATGCCAGACCCCACCGCGCCAGGGTGGTAACGGACTTTCTCAGACAACAAGGTATCGCCAGGATGGATTGGCCAGCATATTCGCCTGACTTGGCCCCAATAGAGCACGCCTGGGACGAATTAGGCAGGAGAGTTCGGGATAACCATGCCCCTCCGGCCAACCTTCATGATCTGGGTCAACTTCTTATGGCAGAGTGGCAGGCCATTCCCCAAGAGTTCTTCAGACGTCTGATCAACAGCATGAGGCAACGATGTGTCGAGTGTATTCGCGCCAGGGGTGGATTCACACACTATTAAACGAATGTTCTAATGTGTAAAATCCATGTTTGACAACCTTCAACTTTGACAGCATGTCATGTGACTTTCTTGTATACAGTGACGTTTATTTGTGGTTTTTTGTAAATATGGAACAATAAATAAAATTTTTGGTGTAGTTTACATCATCAATCTAATACACTCTGAAACTTACTTGGTTATAAATGTTTGACCCTTAAATTCTTTTGAGTAGTATATATGTAACCGTAAATAAAAATGTGTCGTTGAATAAAACATTTCTTCCTTCTTCCTTGTTTAGAGCCATACTCGGGGGCGGATCTGGGATTTTGTAAAAAGGGGTCACACAAGTCTAAAAAGGACTTGTTTGAGTTTGTCGAAGGTAAATAAGTCGATCTTTCAAAGAGAACGAAATTTGTAAAGGGTTCAGGGACATGTTCCCCGTACAATTTTGAAATAACGATGGACAGAGACGTGTTTTCATTGCAATTTAGTGTTGTATATTGTGGATGCTGTATTAAAAAAAAAAAATAATAATAAAAGCTATTAAAAAGGACACTTCAAATAGGAGGGAGGGGTTTACGGGAGCTGTGTGACCCCCTTTGGATCCGCAAATGGTACTAGGACACTGTATCTGAACTCAACGGTTTAATCACAACCCCATTAAGGCCTATGTATTCGACGTACCTTACTTGAATATTAATGTTTCACATCTAACAGATGATTAATTGATCCGTGTGCTCTTGTGGTGTCGTTAAATAAACAACGCTTTAAAACATAGTTACGCTTTGACTGTAAAACCAGGCGTGTGTGCAGGGGTGGGTTTCGGGGATCGAACACCCCAGCTCTAGTAAAACTATTTTTTTCAATATGACTCAATTCTCCTATTTAAACTTCGCTCGATAGTTTAAACACCACACCCCACCCCGCCAAAATTTCTGAACACTCGCCGGAAAATAGAAATGGCGTTTAAAATGTTTTAATAAAAATAAGAAAGAAAGTGCTGCGAAGAGTATAGTAAGTCTAATTGTAACTATCTCCTCTCCCCTCCCCATCGCCTCCTCTCTGCCTCCCCTCTGCCTCCCCCGCCCCTCCGCCTCCATTGTCAAAAGTTGCAATATTTGTTGTGTAAAGTCATTAAGTGAAACAGCCTTGTACTAACGTTTTAGCGACGTCATAGGCCTAGCACGACATTCACTCGTGCATCCATGCAGATGGCGAACGGGAAGCGTCGTCTGGATCTGGTCAGCCATAAAATTAACATTTTATGTACTCGTGTTCGAGTGGGAGCGCCAAAAAAAAATAAAAAATTATGGCTCCTGATGCAGGAAGCCTACTTCGGTAAAATGTGTATGACCGTCACTTACGTCTGATCTCTGGTAATAAGTTGAAGACGAGGTTTTTGTTTCTAACGGCAAGTGTACATGGCCTGATTTAACGGAGCAGGGGGCAGTCAATATTTCAAGCGAACCGTTGTTCATTCATTTCAACTTATTTTCGTGCTTATATCCAATTAAGGTTCAAGCACGCTGTCCTGGACACACACCTCAGCTATCTGGGCTGTCTGTCCAGGACAGTAGGTTAGTTGTTAGTTGGTTAGTAGTTAGTGAGAGAGAAGAGGATGTAGTGGCCTTACACCTACCCATTGAGCCCTTGAGAACTCGCTCTGGGTTGGAGCCGGTACCGGGCTGCGAACCTGTACCTACCAGCCTGTAGTCCGATGGCTTAGCCACTATGCCACCGAGGCCGTTGTTCTGTTCGCGTGTCGGTTACGTAACTTCAGATTCACACGAACAGCTAAAGGGTTACTAGTACGAGTTATCTTTACGTAGTACAAATATATATATATATTAATGTTATTCAAGTACAGAAACAGTATAAACGTGTGTTAGGATTAAGTAAATCGTTGATTATGCATTACTTTTCAAACCGAGATTGTTGTGAGGCGTTGGAGATTAGGTGAATTGGGTCTTGAGGGGCAGTTGAAGTCGGGGGATGGAGTGGGTCTGCAGGGACTGTCAGAAAATGTTCCAGGCTGTACTTAAAAGCATCGACGACTTAAAATCCAGACAAGGGAACATGTCCCAAGCTAGATTGACTAATTAACTTGGCATCGAAACTGCACTCGTCGCGGGGTGAAGAGAGGGTGGAACTTACAAATACCACATGTCTATGGAACTATTCAGCGCATACTGCGCAACATAAAGTTGTGGAATAACGAAGATTAACGACGCACTCAACACATTTTATTTACGGTTATATAGCGTCGGACATATGGTTAAGGACCACACAGATATTGAGGCAGCAAGGGATCTTTTATATGCACCATCCCATAGACTGGATAGCACATACCACTGCCTTTGATGTACCAGTTGTGGTGCACTGGCTGGAACGAGAAATAGCCCAATGGGCCCACTGACGGGGATCGATTCCAGACTGACCGCGCATTAAGCGAACTCTTTGCCACTGGGCTACGTCTCGCCCCTGGAATAATGACAAAAAAACCCACGTGATTTTGTTGGCTCGTTGCTGAAAATTAAGTTCATTAAAATGTGGACCAGCATACTTTGACCGAATTCTCGTCATTATAAACACAAACACCGTGTGTAACATTAGCCGGCTCAATTCAGTTTTTAAATTGCCTTAAATAAGTACTGCGTCGGTCAAATTAACACGCTATTCGCGGTTTGTTGTGACCAGAGACCGTAGAAAACTCGCGTGAAAGAAAGAAATGTTTTTATTTAACGACGCACTCAACACATTTTATTATTAGTTATATGGCGTCAGACATATGGTTAATGACCACACAGATTTGGAGAGGAAACCCGCTGTCGCCACTACATGGGCTACGCTTTCCGATTAGCAGCAAGGGATCTTTTATTTGCGCTTCCCACAGGCAGGATAGCACAAACCATGGCCTTTGTTGAACCAGTTATGGATCACCGGTCGGTGCAAGTGGTTTACACCTACCCATTGAGCCTTGCGGAGCACTCACTCAAGGTTTGGAGTCGGTATCTGGATTAAAGATCCCATGCCTCGACTGGGGTCCGAACCCAGTACCTACCAGCCTGTAGACCGATGGCCTAACCACGACGCCACCGAGGCCGGTTTTTCTTTAAGGAATACGTGTCACAATGAGCATTTACAATGCACGAATGATCCATTTTAAAGGTACATAATTGTCTTCTTCTTTTTTTTAAATACAATAGAGAAACAAGAGTTCGTGACGTTGTACAGGAGAGGGCGGTACGTAGCCCAGTGGTAAAGCGTTCGCTTGATGCGTGGTCGGGCTAGGATCGATCCCCGTCAGTGGACCCATTGGGCCAATTCTCGTTCCAGCCAGTGCTCCACAACTGGTGTTACAAAGGCCGTGGTATGTACTATCCTGTCTGTGGGATGGTGCATATAAAAGATCCCTTGCTACTAATCGAAAAGAGTAGCCCATAAAGTGGCGACAGCGGGTTTCCTCTCTCAATATCTGTGTGGTCCTTAGCCATATGTCTGACGTTATATAACCGTAAATACAATGTGTTGAGTGCGTCGTTAAATAAAAACATTTCCTTGAAAAGGACAAAAACTCTCTAAAATGAAACGGTCTTCTTCATAACCGTTACTTCATTTCGTGGTACTATCAAAACCAGAATGACCAAAATCATTAAGGATGTTAGAAAATGAATAACCTCAACACTAACCTGTAAGTAAGGTCTGATTTCAATTAACAAAAACAGTTCTAATAAGTGAAAAATTCGCCGTAATGTTTAAAAACTAGGGTCTGCGACTTTAAAAGGTACAGACAAAACCCCAGTATCATGCAAATGTGGCGAATGAAAAACGGTCATAGCGTCTGAAAAAAAATTCAAGATAGTCAAGAAGAATGTTGTTAGACTCAGAGGAAAGAAAGAAATGTTTTATTTAACAACGCACTCAACACATTTTATTTACGGTTATATGGCGTCAGACACATGGTTAAGGACCACACAGATTTTGAGAGGAAACCCGCTGTCGCCACATAGGCTACTTTTTACGACAGGTAGCAAGGGATCTTTTATTTGCGCTTCCCACAGGCAGGATAGCACAAACCATGGCCTTTGTTGAACCAGTTATGGATCACTGGTCAGTGCAAGTGGTTTACACCTACCCATTGAGCCTTGCGGAGCACTCACTCAGGGTTTGGAGTCGGTATCTGGATTAAAAATCCCATGCCTCGACTGGGATCCGAACCCAGTACCTACCAGCCTGTAGACCGATGGCCTAACCACGACGCCACCGAGGCCGGTAGACTCACAGGAAGACGGACATTTGAAACCTTTCTTTATACCAACTTGAGTTCCTTGGTGTACGCCTAGCGTTACGTGTACTCACCATGTAACTCGGTGTCATGTGAAAAGCCGCATGTGTCAGTTCGAAACTGTGACGGAAATAGCCGTCTTTTTTTTTACTCTCTAAATATTAACACGTACATTTCCTGACAGGTGGAGATGGCTTTATCGGAGATGGAATATATCTCACATACATGTCAGGTTAACAAGTCCACGGCCACCACAAAACCATGCTAAATCAGTTCATTTTACAAGTTACCGGTGAATAGATTTCCGGGTAACATACCCTTTCTATAGTAATACTATCAAATCTGCAATTTCGAGTACATTTTTACTATTTAAGCATTTAGAAAGTCATCGACATGGTTTCATATCCGTTGTGCACCCTTCTCAGATTTTCTTTAGACTTTTATTAAATTATTACAAATCTAGGTCACAGCAAAACCGTCTGTGGTGTATGGAAGTACATGATGTAATGAAGTTGATCCCGCTCCGGGTAGAATATTCTATCTGTCTTCTGATTGGTCAACTGAATGAACACCCACTTATTTCACGTACTTCCGTTTAAAACGGTTTTGCTGTGTTACAATGATTACGTAATTCGATTGCGGTCATAATAAAGTGAACCACGATGTGGTAAGTATGTAAGATGTTTTATTGTGGTATTTTGAGTTGTCCGCCACATATGGTTTCAGCAGATCAAAATCGATTATTTCAACAAAATTAAATAATAACGAGAAACATGAAAACTGTGTCAAGATGGCGGACGCCCTGCCTTTCAATACATTAGAGTATCGGAAAGGTTTTTTTATATTAAGATAATAAGAATGATAGGCAGAGGTAATAGATGAGAAAGATGAGAAGACGAGATTTATGTCACAAATAAATATATGTTACAACTTAAATGGCAACAAAAGTAATATGTATGGCGAACTTAAACGCAGATATTACGGAAATATATCACATTTATTAAATATATCGGTATATTAAACTTACCTCTAAATGCCAATCTGTGTCACGTGCCTTTGGCTGGTAGTGGCGGACATTGTTTTATTTTAATGGATTATTTATAGCTGAATGCGGGCTTATGGATTCAATTTAATATCCAATATTATCTCGTTTTACACCTGTTTCTGGTGAGGGTGGGGGACAACTTCCTTCTTGCCTCTACTTTTCATTACGTATCGGGTTTTCATTTATGGACTAAGGGGCGGATCAAGGGAGTCGGTACAGGCGCGCCCCTCCCTCGAACGGCGAAGGAATGAACTAATGGTTAACCACACACCAGGACAAAGAACACGTGGGTTATGGATTTGAATGGCGAACTTTAAAAGTACTCCGAAACATCCAGTGCTTTGCATATGCATATGAATATAATGTATTTATTCCTTTGTAGTGGGGAAGACAGAATGATGTTGGCTGGCTGGGTGTGTTTGTGGAAGAATTGTCGATTATGTTAGAGTACTTTTGAATATTTCGAGTGCCTTTGAAAAATAAATTAAAGTCGCACTCCTCACTACAGAACATCTGCACCTGGTATTTGTTAAGTTAATCGTCAATCTATTTTTTCCACACTGCCTTTAATGTTTGACATAAACGTGTGTTACTGTCGTACTCGATTAGCGCTGGGTATATATGTTACCGCATGCGTAGTAGTGCACCTCAGTCACGTCCTGTACATTCATGTTGCTGCATTGTAACCCGCCGCGATATCGGCAGCACGTTTTTTGGCGTTGACGTAAAATGCACAGACGTACATACGGTTAAGCCATTATGTACACATCTGATTAATGGTTACATAATGACAAGGTATGTCAGTTGCTACTTTCTGCATAACAATTACTTCACTTCACTGTTGCCATGTCGTAAAACGGGTACAATGTAGCTCAGTGGTAGTGCACCTGCGTGAGGTGCGATGGATAATGGGATCAATCGCCCTCGGTAAGCCCAGTACAGTCAGTGCCTCACTAGTACTATATCAAAGGCCGTGGTAATGTGCTGTCGCGTCTATGGGAAAGTGAATATTAAAGATCCCCCTTCAGCTATATTCTGTAGCGGAGAATGTATGACGAAGTGTGGATTCGTGAAAAATAATTCACGAACCCTGTAGTATGCGAAAGGCCATGGTAATTAAATGTGATGAAAGTGCAAATTAGATTCCTTACTGCTATACACCATGTAGTAATAATAGCCTACGCGCATAAGCATATGAGGCGGGGGGGGGGGGGGGGGGGGGGGGCTCCTCTAGTGCTGGAGCAAATCATTAAATTCAAGAAAAAACCAGAGAAATTCGTGCAAAATGAGCTGGCCTGAAGCCTTTTTAACATGCATTTCTATCATTCTATCCACAATATTAGTTGTAATCAATGTAAAAAAAAAAAAAAGGAAAAAAAGCGCGTAGTGATTCATATATAGCTGTTTGGCAGTAATGCTAATATGAATTAATGTTGTTATTCAGATTCAAGCTTTTTCGTGTAATTCGGACAAAAATCAGCCTACTCCCCTACAAAAATGGGAGCCCGTACGCCTATGCCTGTGTGCCATGTGGATGTAGAAGTTTACCTCTTTGACTGTATATTGTCGAAATAACTACACATTAGAAATCGTAGTTCAGTATGTGCTTTTACTGAATTTGGTATTAAATTGTAAAATTAACAATATATATATATATATATATATATATATATATATATATATATATATATATATATATATATATATATATATATATATTGCTAATTGTAATGTTAGATCCTATATATTTAGCTAGTTTTACATTTAGGCTACCTTGGTGATTTTGTTCTTCTTTTGTAGGCCTAGTAAGGTTCGAGGTTATGACCATTCGCATAATTACCCAATTAATCAGATTGCAACCGGCGTGAGTGACACAAAAGACGTATAATCACATCGTAGGAAGACATGTCTTATCACGGGTGATTTTGTAGCAATTCGCAATCGTTATAAATATAGCCTGGTCATTTTAATAACAGTTACCACAACCGATAGTCGCAAAGAAGAATGCTTGAGCACGATTAACGAGTGGTATCTAGGCGCAAACGTGGCGAAGAAAAAAACCCTAATAACATTATCATTAAATACAAATTCTATTGTCTCTTTAACAAATGAAATAATAATGTTGTACATCTTGATCTAATAATCCCGTTAGCAAAATGTAGGCCTGCGTCGCCCTCAAAATAAGCTGACAATGTCTAATATTTTTTATAAAATAAAAAAGACAGTTGTTTAAGAAAGCTGTAAAAAGATTTAGGTGTCTGTACTGGCGTGCTACAAAGTGGCATTCCTCCTACAAACGGAGTTGGAACCATATGTCATGATCAAGATTGGCGCTCCATTGTAAGCAAAACACCTGACCGTGAGTCATGGCTGCATACCCCTACACCCTATCATAACATCTAGAATCAATCTTGTGCAGAGATACGATATTGAATTGCAGATTCTTGAATACTATGGCTTCTATAACACACGTAAATTGTGTATGTTATTCTGGTACATTACTGGTGAATAGATTAATAAATATTATCGTCAATTTTCTCTAGGAGAAAAAAACAAACAACCTTTCTTTTGAAGGCGAAGAACCTTTAAGTGAGGTGAGTGCATACACGTAATTTATTTTTCACACTGATAACGCACTATTTTATGCTAGTTAGGAGAAGAGGTCGAGAGTCACAGAGGGCGTATTTCCGTTTTATACATTTTAATCGCAGATACTTGTAATATGCATTCTAAGACCTCCGCGTTTCTATTAGTTTCAAGTGGGGTATCAGGGCCTAAAATAACTAGGGTGGTGAAAATACAAGTGATTACACAGCAATATAGCTATGTATGCAGCTAGATATTCAGTTAAATATTGTTTTGTTTAACGACACCACTAGAGCAAATTGATTTATTAATCAACGGTTATTGGATGTCAAACAATTGGTAAGTTGTACTCGTAGTCTTCAGAAGAAACCCGCTACATGTTTTCATTAGCAGCAAGGGATCTTTTATATGCACTTTCCCCACAGACAAGATAAAGTGCCTATTAAGAGTCGTACCTATCTCCTTGCACACCCCCCCCCGTATGGTCCTGGATATACATGGACCCCTAGGCTGCGCACCCCCCTCACCCGGTATGGTCCTGGATATACATGGACCCCTAGGCTGCGCACCCCCCTCACCCGGTATGGTCCTGGATATACATGGACCCCTAGGCTGCGCACCCCCCACCCCACCCCCTCACCCGGTATGGTCCTGGATATACATGGACCCCTAGGCTAACTTCACCATAACCATAACCACCACCAACCACGTTCCCAGGGCTCGATCTTAAGAATTTGTTACTAACGGCAATTTTGAAATGTTGTGGCCGTAGGCAAAATTCATCAACGGCAAATTATCAAAAAAACCAATACCTCAAATTTGAAAACAAAAAATTACCTCATAAACCAACGGCAAAATATTTTTTATCCAGCGGGAAAAAAAACCTGCCGTCGGTAAAGTCCCTGAGCTATGGTAATTCATATCGCAGCGACGGCAGTTGGCGTCGGTGCCGTCGTTAAGTTCGAGTCCTGCGTTCCGCCAACACTATGTTTCAAGGGGTCAAAGGTGGGGGAGGGGGGGGGGGGGGGCTTATCGTGGCAAGCATACAAATCTAGCTTTATTGTGTGGTTTTAATATGTCGCACTATCCAGTGTCCATCTCGACAATAAATAGTTCAAATCTTCTACTTAATACCCCAAACACTGGAGCTATCTTAAGTGGACGCCACGTGACAGGATTGAAGACAATGTTGTTTACGTAAATAAATGTGGACCACGAATGCTTATAAATATTAAATACTCGCTTCAACGAACAGTTGACAAAAAAACCCTCTGATCATACAATTGAGGTGGTGAATAGATCAATGGACTTTTTTTGTGTTACGGCCGTTGGCCGGTTTTGAAAAGGTTTGCGTTGGCAGCGATTTTAATATGTGGATCATATTATTTGCCACACTTAACTTGTACGTAATAATGGATCTCGCGGATAATCAGCTTACGTATTTACCACAGACTTACGTATTCCGCGGGTTATTCAGAATAAACAGCTTATACAAGTACTTGTGCATGTCTTCGTGTGAAAGTAAATAATTCGCTGTTAGAAACGAGTTTCATAAAGAATGCTGAAACAGCATACACGTTTAAAGCCCCAGTGTTTGTCTGTCTGGAGACATATTTACGATAGATTTACAATAGGGCATTTTCAGGGTAACCGACGTTACTGTATTGTCACACTGCGGTCACTATTATAATTCGGGTATTTCTTGCTGTCAGGCTCATATTAGATGATCACCAGCTACTTTAAATTTTAAAAAAAACTTGCTTAACGACACCACTAGAATAAATTGATTATTAATAATCAGCTATTTGCTGTCAAACACTTGGTAATTTTAACATATATTCTTAGAGAGGAAACCCGCTACTTTGTTCCATTGGTATCAATTGATATTTTATATGCACCATCCCACAGACATGATAGCACATACCACGGCCTTTGGTATACCAATCGTGGTGCATTTGCTGGAACAAGAAATAGCCCAATGGGCCCACCGACGGGGATCAATCTTACACCGACCAGAGAGCTTTACCACTGGGCTACGTCCCGCTCATGCAACGCAAAAAGACTTACAAAAACGATGTGATGTTGCTTAGCCGAGTTTAAGAGAGCTTTGTTAATTAGGCCCCTGATCATTTACAACGTAACAGACGTTATATTTAAAGCTAGTTTTATAAATTTAAATATCTATATTGTGGTCACTATCGTAATCCAAGTATTTCTTGCTGCCAGGTTCACATAAGATGGCCATTAGCTACTTAATGTTCCAGAGTAAAATTCGCCAGCCTACCTTAAGTAGTCGTTGGTTGCCACTTAAATGACCGTCAACATGTAACGTCAGTCACCGTGAAAATAATAATCTAGTCTTGTTTTGTATCTTGAAGACTTCATTTAATAGTCTTCTTCAACTTCACAAAAGCCCATTTCGTACGGAATGTACGTTATTGTGTACGCTTTTGTACAAATGAAACATCTTATTAAGTGGTCATGGACGCTGACATTCGAAAACAACGTAGAATATGTCACGGCCTATTTGACTGCGTGTAACCCATCTCTCTCTCTCTCTCTCTCTCTCTCTCTCTCTCTCTCTCTGTTTGTCTCTCTATCTCTTTCTCTCTCCCCTCTCTGTATGTCTCTGTCTTTCTCCTCTTTTTCCTCATATCATATCATATCATACCATATTATAATATATCATATCATATCATATCATATCATATATCATATCATATCATATCATATCATGTCATATCATGTCATATCGTATCATATCATATCACATCATATCACATCATATCAATCATATCATATTATATCATATCAGACTTCAATACATTTCCTTCCCCGTGTCCTTTATACTAGTGAGTCCATGTGTCCATTCGGTTAATCTTTGACCCTTCGTAAAATATTTTAGGATCTAATTGGCGGGGGTGACGAGAAGGAAAAACCATTTTTAAGGCATCATCTCGTCTTTGCAGATTTGATAAAAGTTGTATATCTCGGTTATCTGCTATCAACGCCGTTCAAAAAATTAAAGCTGCAATCTCAATAGCTAGTATATGATTAATGTTTATAAAAGTTTTCCTCATGACATTCTCCGATTTTCTTTAAATCTTATTTTTAACACTCAAACCCATTGAACGTGGAATAGACAATATCGCAGTGGTGTGTTATGGTGAAACATGACTGTCGAATGTCTATGTATAAAATAAAACGAACGTGAACTGCACTAGACAAAGTTAAAATAATAAATTCTGATATTGTTTTTTGCAGCTTATTTCCAAATTGCGTGGGGGAAATATTTGTCTTCATATGGCGATTGCAAATATGTTTTAAAATCTGTTTTGTCTTAAACCTCAAGACGAGACCTGTAAGTTAAATAGCCAGTTAGCGATATGTGTTGATAGTGAAACACACACACGTTTATTAAAACTGCAGTTCTGTTTGTATTTTAAATTAGTAAATATATATATATTATGACATAAAAAAGAGACACTGCAGCTTTGACATTCACCATTTTTTACTGATAACAAAACAGGGATTGATTTTATGAATCTCTATCTAGTGCCTTGTCTATAGGAGGACAGCCACTGTCATAACAGCACACATTATACATTATACTAGAGAAGATAATGTGGGGTTTTTTTTAAACTTTCATAACAGATATTTCTCCAACCTTTAAAGCGTCGTGGGTGACAGAAGCTATTTGCAATGAAAAATGCCTAATTTAACGTTTAGAGTTTAACTGCACGTTAAAATCGGTATTCAAGTTGTGATTCATATCTTGGAATGCATTGTTATATTTTAATACTATAATGTATAAATTAACCACTCCATTAAAATCTGCAAGCAATAGTTAAAGAGTTCCGAATAGCGTAATACGAAATTGGCGACCATGATATTTACCACAGACTTCTATAAATGCCAGACTGTATACACCGAAGAAAGGTATAAAGTATTGGAAATGCCAGTACAGAATGCGGAGTGTAATTTAATATCTCACGTGGGTCATTCACCCGACGGGTCAATACTAAAAACATTATCGTATTTCAATGTACGTATTGTATCCGTGAACACATAGAGGATTTAGAACTAGAAGGGTATATACCACCCCGTATAGGCCAGTTCCGACGGCTAAGCAATAATGAAGGAAGGAATGTTTTATTTAACGACGCACTCGATACAATGAGCTACTTTTTCTATTTATGAGCAATGTATCCTTAATATGCAGCATCCCACAGACAGGATAGTACATACACGGCCTTTGTTACACCAGTTGTGGGGCGCTGGTTGGAACAAGAAATAGCTCAATGGGTCCACCGACAGGGATCGATCCTAGACCGACCGCGCATCAGGCGAGCGCTTTACCACTAGGCTACCTTTCGCCCCACGCTAAGCAATAAGTTATTTTCATCAATCCCAGGTCAGGTCAGAGTGTTTAACGTGCACATTCAGAACAAGCTGTTGTAGCGCACGCCTGTCCTGGGCACAGGTGTCGACCTCAGTCGGCTCCTCCGTCCAGGACAGGAAAGGGGTGGGGTGGGATGGAGGGGGGACTGCCTGCACTGGCAGGTGCAAGGGAGCACCAGCAGTCCGACCAGTGTCGGTAACAGGCGGAAGACCAATCCCATCATATCCCACAGTTAAAACAAAATTGATGTACCTAAGGCTTTATTGTCGTGAATAATTTTAATAGTGAGATATAGAATAGATCTTCCAGCGTTGTTTCTTACTTGTGTGGCGTTCTTCAATCACAAATTTGTGGCCATAATGTGAACAAAGTCTATGTATGAAAGGTACAGCATCATAGTCAAAACTGTCATATTTCTCTAGTTTTACTATTTTATTTGTGATAAATAACTACAAAGTAATCTATGTCAATCTTTATATTTGCATAACACTCCGGAAATATCGTAAGTGTAATGTCCTTGCACGCCATGTAATGTTTACAGTCGCATTCAGTATTATTAGATTTCTGTTTTATCACATCATAAAATTCCACAAAATCTGTCAGTTTGACTGTCAGAGACAGATTAATTGCACAAAGACAATAAGCTTGTCGACAACATCCGCGGCGTTACGCAGCATTCAACTCAACCTAGTTCCGTCGGCCGTCCCCTGAAGATTCTTCAATATTGGTGTGTGGGTTTTTTGGATTTTTTTGCTACTAGTACATTAAATTATTTGGTTGTAATTTTTAATGGGCTTATAGTTATATGTATAATGTTTATATTTTAAATCAAAAATTAATAAATAAGTTTGACGAGAACCAGACATTATGTAATTTTGGCACTGTACCTTTATTAGCTTCGCGCCAAAATTGATCTATGTTTGAGCAGCGGAATGCAGGTGAGACGGATTTTATAGTTAAGCAAACCGTACCCCAGCCTAGACTAATTTTTGTTGGAATGTTACAGCTGTATTATCCCGTATATTATTTTGTTTGGTTTTTCTACTAGTAGACTTTTATGGAGGTTTTTCTTTAAAAGGAGAGAGTAAACGCACATGCAGATTCCTGTTTGGAATATTAACTCGTTGTGCTATTCTTTGTAGACGTCCATAATGTATCAAAATTATTATATCTATTGTTTCGTTGTTTGCCGATGTTCCATATTGTCAGTTTCCAATTTATTAAAATATGCAATACACATATGTTGCAAATATTAATGTCTTAACGCGGTCATCACGTAAAATAAATCTAATCTACATGTCATACATATTAAGTTATTTGCGAGCTATGCATTAAAATCAGTTATAATCATCGCGTGGCCGGTGTAGTCTTAAATGATTTGAGTAATCTAACTGAATCATCGAATGGTCTGTGTAATGCTGAATCATTTGAATTATCTGACTGAATTATTGCATGTTCTGCGTAGTCTTGCATTATATGAATCATCTGACTGAATCATCGAATGGTCTGTGTAATGCTGAATCATTTGAATCATCTGACTGAAATATTGCATGTTCTGCGTAGTCTTGCATTATTTGAATCATCTAACTGAATCATCGAATGGTCTGTGTGATGTTGAATCATTTGAATCATCTGACTGAATTATTGCATGTTCTGCGTAGTCTTGCAATATTTGAATCATTTGACTGAATTATCGAATGGTCTGTGTAATGTTGAATCATTTGAATCATCTAACTGAATTATTGTATGTTCTGTGTGGTCTTACATTATTTGAACCATCTGACTGAATTGTCGAATGATCTGTGTAATGTTGAATCATTTGAATCATCTAATTGAAAGATCGTGGGATGTGTTTAGTCTTGAATCATGATTGTATTGTCGTATGATCGGTGTAATCTATGTTCCTTACAGTTGAATTATCTTATATTTCGCGTAATCTTCAAGCATTTAAATCATTTGACTTAATCGGTGTTGCCATGATCATGACTATTTCAAATATTGCATGGAATCATTAACTTATATGACTGAATCACTGTGTTATGTGTGTTGTCTTGAATCATGTGAACCATATTACCGAATCACCGTATGGTTGTTAGTGTAGTCTCGAATCAATTGTTAAATCATCAGACTGAATCATCGTAGGGTATGTGTAGTGTTGCATTATTTGAACAATATTACCAAACCATTGTATGGTTGCTGGTGTAATCGTGAAGCGTTTGAATCATCTGACTGAATCATCGCATGGTATGTGTAGTGTTGCATTATTTGAACAATATTATCAAACCATTGTATCGTTGCTGGTGTAATCGTGAAGCGCTTGAATCATCTGACTGAATCATCGCATGGTATGTGTAGTGTTGCATTATTTGAACAATATTACCAAACCATTGTATGGTTGCTGGTGTAATCGTGAAGCGCTTGAATCATCTGACTGAATCATCGTACGGTCGGTGTAGTTCTGAATCATTTCAATCATCTGACTGAATTATTGCGCCGTTGGTGTTGTTTTGAATCGCTGAATCATTCCACATAGGTGGATTAGCAGATTTGCCATTTGTGTCTATGTTGCAGGGGTGCATGCTAGCTACGTCTTTAATAATAATATAAAGAATATTAATATAAAGAATATTAATATGCAATCTTACCTCGTCGTCCGACATCATGGGTTTTTTGAAAAGCTATATCAAACTAAACCAATCTGCAAGAGTTCCACACAGAAATACAGCTATTATTTACCAACTGGACTGAATAGCGACTGGATATGACAAGCGTCAACAAGTTCTGCACAGGCCATAGGACGGAGCGGTTTAAACTGTAAAGTCTCTTGTTAGCAGATTATCTTAATCTAATACACAGTGGGCCTAATTTGCACGATATATACCCGAAGGTTTTTTGTTAGAGTTTTTTTTTCTTTTTTGTACCTCGTTGTTCGCGAGACCGATACTGTGAACTACAAAGGTGTAAAGAACAACAATAGAATGCTTACAGGCGTACATGTTTGCGTCATTCAATGCGTATGTATATAATGCACACACATAAACAACAGCAAATTATTGAATGTAGATGTGACATTTATTGCTGTTGGTGCGTCTTGTTTGCATAATAAGATGGGACTTGGAATTCGTGTCAAGGTGACAAATAAGGCACTTATCGAAGAAACGAAGATCGAATTCAGGCGTTTCCCATTCTAATATCACTGCTAGCACGACTTTACAAGTTAAAGTTGTTAAAATTTAGTTTTGTTTAACGACACCACTGGAGCACCTTGCTTTATTAATCATCGGCTATTGGATATCGAACATTTTGGTAATTCTGACATACAGTTTGAGAGAAAACCCACTACATTTTTTATTAGTAGCAAGCTTAGGGATCTTTTATATTCACTTTCCCACAGATAGGACAGCACATACCACGGCCTTTCATATACCGGTTGTGGTGCACTGGTTGTGGTGCACTGGTTGGGACGGGGGGAAATCTTAGAAAGAATCTACTGAGGTGATTCGATCCTTTTGGATCCATTCAGCTTTTGGGGGGGGGGGGGTTTCTCGTTCCAACCAGTGCACCACAACTGGTCAAAGGTCGTGGTATGTGCATTTTTGTCTGTGAGAAAGTGCATATAAAAGATCCCTTGCTGCATTAGGAAAAGTGTAGAGGGTTTCCTCTGATGACTACGAGTCAGAATTATCAAATGTTTGACTTCCAATAGTGGTGTCTTTAAACAAAACAATAATCTTTTTTTGTGTGTTAAAATGCTGCCGACTAACAGATACTTTTTAATGATTATAATCACATATTAAATACATTTTTCTGTATAACATACCAGTGGCTGTATATTAAATGTGTTTTTGGTCGTCCTGGTGTTTGTTTTAGGTCAAACTTCGTCTTATTTTCTTAAAGGTACATTCCTGAGTTTGTTGCACTGTAAGATGTTTCCGACTAATAAAATATTTCTACGATTAAACTTACATATTAAATATATTTTCTTGTTTAGAATATCAGTGTCTGTATATTCAATGTGTTTCTGGTCGTCTTAATATTTGTAAGAAGACCAAACTTGATTTTGTCTTCAAATAATTTCGTACGTTCGAAAAACATTATTTTAGGAAATAAAATGAAATTTAACCTAGTACAAATATTACAACGATCAGAACACGTTTAATATACAACCACTAATATTTTATGCAGAAAAATATGTTTCATATGTAATTACAATCGATGAAAAGTCTCTGTTAGTCAATAACATCTTAAAGAGTGCAGCAAACTCGGGAATGTCCCTTTAATATATATTTAGTTCGTACGTACGAAATTACTAGCAGGCCAGATACAGTTTGGACTGCTTACAAACAGTAGGACGGTCAGAAACACATTGAATATACACACACTGATATGTTATGATGAAAAATATATTTAATATGTGATTATAGTCGTTGAAAAAGTCACTGATGTTCTAAACAGGAATCTGTATTTAGTACGTAATTTTATTTCTTACAAGATTTTACAAGATCTTGCAATGACAGCAAACTCAGGACAGTATCATTAAATCTTCAGGTGCAAACTCTAAGACCTCCATCCACCTGGATTAGCGGAACTTGGAAGAGGAAAGGGATGACTGGTGCGTGCTCGAGTGTCCTCTAGGGCAGTGCTACAGAACACTCGAGCTAGACTGGTGCGTGCTCTTTCTTTTTTTTCGAGTGAAGCATCTGCGAACATCAGCTGTCAGTGTCTATACGATATAAGGTCAGACAAAATGCACACGGCGTTCTGGTGTTGTGAGGGAGGAGGTGCCTTGTTTTCGGTGCATGTGTTCTCTGGGGAAAAGGGCGACTTCGCAAACATACTTAATATTTGCAGCCCGGTGTCACAGGGAAATCGTCACGGTGTTATCGTCTGGTTAACCTACGAGGAAACGCGATTCTTGACAGTGCTGGTACATTGAAGAAGCAGACGACATGAAGCAACTTAGACTGTTGCACGACAGTTGACAAAAAGTTAAAAGTTCGTTTTGTTTAAAAACTCCACTAGAAGACATTGATTTAGTAATCATCGGCTAATGGATGTCAAACATTTGATCATTCTTACATATAGTCTAAAAGGAAACTCTTTACAATTTTGCCATTAGCAGAAAGCAATCTTTGATATGCACATACCACGGCCTTTGATATACCAGTCGTGGTGCAATGGCTAGAACGAGTACTGCAGAAGAGATGAAGCAGTTTAGAGTGTTGCACGACAGTTGACGAAAAGTTAAAAGTTTGTTTCGTTTAACGACTTCAATAAAGCTAATGGATTCTCACGTAGTCTTAGAGGCAACCCGTTACATTTCAACACTAGCAGCAAGACAGGGCTCTAACGGGAAAAGGCCACAATAATGAACTCGTCAAAAGTGCATCCTAATTGGAAAACAATTAAAAGAAGAAAAAAAGGGGCATTTGAATATTTTTAGGGGGAAGGGGGCGAGCACTTTCCCCACAAACAGTATAGCACATAACACGGACTTTAATAGACCAGTCTCAAGGAAGGGGTTTAACGGGAAAAGGCCACAATAATCAACTTGTCAAAAGTGCATCCTAATGAAAAACAATTAAAAGAAGAAAAATGGGCATTTGAATATTTTAGGGACTGAGGGAGGGGGGACGAACACTTTCCTACAGATAGGACAGCACATAACACGGACTTTAATAGACCAGTCGCGGGGCTCTCGCTGGGACGGAACTTTGAAACTTTGAAACTTTATTTCAGTACCAACATGTTGTCGAAAAACAGCATATGAGGAATTATTGTACAGTGGATATTTTACAATAACAAGATGACCCAGAGAATACGTCCCCCAACCCAAGCACCTCAGGCAAGCGTTCTACCAGCTGAGCTAAATCCTGCCCCTATTAAATGGCCCAAGGACATGTTTCCTACAAATATATACTTGTACGTTTAATTTCTTCTTAAACATACTTTATCCAACCCACTTTGCTATCGATATGTGGGTATATAAGTGAATTATAGCTTCGTAGCCAAAAATTACATGAATCAGAAACGTTGTTCATTTTTGCTAAAATTAGCTGTTTAAAATGTTTGCAAACGGCTTACGGTAATGAGTGCTAGCTAAAGAGGAACGTGTTTACACACTATATTTCCGTGCCACTGAGCCTTTAAACAGATCCATGTCATTTTCTGTTTCAGGTTACTACCAAGGTGCAATTGTTTTTCTTCTTTTTGTTTTTTAACAAAAAAAAACTGCACAAGCAACAGTCTTGAATAAGTATTCACCAAAAGTACAATAGTGTACGGTATCCTTGGATGAAAATTAACGATTTACTACTTTTTCTTCTTCGTCTTCTTTTTTGTTTGGTTTTTGTATTTTTGTATATCCAGCGTATCACTGGTTGTCGCAAACTCTACAGAAGATTAAAGGGACATTCCTGAGTTTGCTGTAATTTTAAAGATGTTATCGACTAACAGAGACTTTTTAACGATTGTAATTATATAGCAAATATATTTTTCTGCATAAAATATTAGTGACTATATATTAAACGTGTTTCTGATCGTTATAATATTTGTACTAGTTTAAATTTCATCTTATTTCCTAAAATATTTTTTTTTTGTACGTACGAAATTATTTGAAGACAAACTCCAGTTTGGGCTTCTTACAAATATTAAGACGACCAGAAACACATTGAATATACAGACACTGATATTCTAAACAAGAAAATGTATTCAATATGTAAGTTTAATCGTAGAAATATTTTATTTTTCGGAAACATCTTATAATGCAGCAAACTCAGGAAGGTCCCTTTAAGACGGTCTTCTTGTACCTGTTATATATCTCTACCCTGTTATTTCACGGAATGTGTCAACATTGATATTGTAATTTATCTATAATGTAATACCATATATCTATATTGTTAATACACATATTGTTTAATGTAGTACCATGAATTGTATTTGTATTTATATATGTACCAAGCAATGTATTCCTACCATTTGTATCCTCCTGTAAACCATCTTGTCAAAATCAGACTGTGTATGTGCCTCTTACGCCTTTGCAGAACGGCCTGAGTGTAATAAAGTTTTGTTCTGTTCTGCTCTGTTTGAAGCGCTCCATAATTATGATGATACTGTGTTTTAGTAAGTAGGCCAACCTTTTAGAAACATAGGTGTACGGGCTTCCTTTTTTCGGGGGGGGGGGGGGGGGAGCAGGTTGGTTTTGGCACGAATTAAACGAAAATGCCCGAATCTGGATAAGGAGACGGGCCCCATTGGACTATTTCTCGTTCCAGCCAGTGCACCACGACTGATATATCAAAGACCTTGATATGTGCTATCCTGTCTGTTGGATGGTGCATATAAAAGATCCCTTGCTATTAATGGAATAATGTAGGGGGTTTCCTCTCTTAGACTATATGTCAAAATTAACAAATGTTTGACATCCAATAGCCGATGATTAATAAATCAATGTGCTCTAATGGTGTCGTTAAACAGAACAAACAAACAAAAGATACTGTTTTTCCATTAGCAGCAAGGTATCCTTTTTATGCAGTACCTTCCCACAGACAGGACATACCATGGCCTTTGATAATACCAGTTGTAGGACATTGATTGAGACTATGGAAAACCAGTAAAACTGGGTTTGTTCCTAACACCCCAAGCATTTCAAGCGAGCGCTCTGCCGAATGAAAAAACACAATTACTTTTTTTTTTCTTCTTTTTAAAAATATATTAAGTTCAGGTGTGATTGTTATCGAAGGTTATCGTCGCCATGTTTGTTTTGTTTTGTTGGGTGGTGAGGTTTTTGTATGTGTGAGCCCAATATTTGTTTTGTGATATATAAGATGCAATAGATTTTTGTTCTTCACTTCAATGAGCCGGAAACTTTAAATGAATAAAACTGCCAATTTAATCTACAAAGCTATAAAACTACAACATATCTAGTTGCACAATGACCTGTCTTAATCACAAATCTTCGGTGAAGTCAGAAGTTATATGTTCACAACAGGCATACTTGAACAGTTTTCTGATGGAAGCATGCCAAAAATCACCCACATAACACACAGTTGCACAATGACCTGTTTTAATCACAACTCTTTGGTGAAGTCAGAAATTATATGTTCACGACAGCAGACACGGCGGTGCAGGGGGCGGGGGGTGGGGGGCTAATAAAAAATATCATTAGTAGTCAATCTTAAAGCAGAGATGAATTTTATTTAATATCATTAGTAGTAAATCTTAAAGCAGAGATGAATTTTATTTGTAGAACGCAGGAAATTTCATTTTAGGACATCTAGTTTTCAAACTTTTACGGTGAAGCATACCCCCCCCCCCCCCCCAACCCCCTAGACACTTTGCTTTGCGCCATATATCTCAGTCAGCTTCCGCTCCCCAATGTTTACTTGCTTCGGCCGAGCCAAGACAGCCATTTAACGACGCACTCAACACATTTTATTTACGGTTATATGGCGTCAAACATATGTTGAAGGACCATACAGATTTGGAGAGGAAACTCGCTGTCGCCACTTCATGGGCTACTCTTTCCGATTAGCAGCAAGGGATCTTTTAGTTGCGCTTCCCACAGGCAGGATAGCACAACCCATGGCCTTTGTTGAACCAGTTATGGATTACTGGTCGGTGCAAATGGTTTACATTGAGCCTTGCGGAGCACTCACTCAGGGTTTGGAGTCGGTATCTGGATTAAAAATCCCATGCCTCGACTGGGATCCGAACCCAGTACCTACCAGCCTGTTGACCGATGGCCTAACCACGACGTCACCGAGGCCGGTCAGTTCTCTGATGGAAGCATGCCAAAACTTACCCATTAACACACTAACACACTAACACACAGTTGCACAATGCAACGAATAAAACGACACATGCACCTGGTGCATGGCCAATAATACACCATATCAGTGCAGAGACCATGACTTCTGCGGAGTTCAAATAACAAGATCACTATCTTAATTGGGTTGGATTTAGAGGTGGTGTTTGTTTGTTTGTTAAAGAAAAGCCCTATGAGAAGAAATCACTTAAAGCTGCCACTTCACCATCACTTCTCCATCCTATATGATAATACATGTAATAAAAATGTTCGGTTCAATTTACAATCACGCGTGTATTTTCACTACTATCTAATAACCTTAACGCTGTATACAGTGGCGGGAGGAGGTCTGGGGTGGTAGCTGTTGTCTAGTGGCCCCTGTTTAGTATATTGTACAATGTAACGCGTAGAAAGCATCCATCCTCAATGTTTCACAATTCCTAACATAAATCGAAGAATGTCGTGTCACGAGACGAAACGTAAATTGGAATATCTATTCTTCTAAATACACATAGGCGTACGGGCTCCCATTTTTGCAGGGGCAGGCACAGTGGAGCAGGGAGGGGGCCTTGGGGGCTCTACCCTCCCCCCCCCCCCCCCCCCCCAATCATTCTGAATCAAAAATTTCATCAGTATATTGTACATTGTAACGAATATGTTTCCTAATGGCTAAGTGCAGACTGGGAATAATATAACAATCAACATAAATCGAAGAATGGCGTGTTGCAGGACATAACGTAAAGTGGAATATCTACTCTTCTAAATACACATGGGACGGGACGTAGCCCAGTGGTCAAGCGTTCGCTTGATGTGCGATCGGTCTAGGATCGATCCCCGTCGGTGGACCCATTGGGTTATGTCTTGTTCCAGCCAGTGCACCACGACTGGTATATCAAAGGCCGTGGTATGTGTTATCCTGCCTGTGGGATGGTGCATATAAAAGATCCCTTGCTTCTAATCGAAAAGAGTAGCCCATGAAGTGGTGACAGCAGGTTTTCTCTCTCAGTATCTGTGTGGTCCTTAAAATGTGTTGAGTGCGTCGTTAAATAAAACATGTCCTTCCTTCTAAATACACATAGGCGTACGGACTCCCATTTTTGTAGAGGCCAGGCTAAGTTTTGCCCGAATTAAACGAAAATGCCCGAATCTGGATATGCATATTTATTCATATTAGCATTACTGCTAAACAGCTATATAGGGTTGCAAACGAATCAATACGCATTTTTACACGAATTACAACTAATAATGTGGGTAGAATGAGGCAAATTATAATTGGTGAAATGGTTTCAGGCCAGCTCATTTTGCTTGAATATCTCTATCGTTTTGGCCCGAATTTGAGGATTTGCTCCAGCACGGGGGGGGGGGGGGGGGGGGGGGGGGTCAGTTGTCCCTCAGTCTCGTACGCTTATGTAAATATATTATGTACTTAAATTTTAAAAAAAGAAGTTTGTTTTGTTTACCGACACTACTAGAGTACATTGATTTATTACATTACATTTGGACATTTTGACATATAGTCCTAGAGAGGAAACCCGCTTCATTTTTCCATTAGTAGCAAGGAATCTTTTATATGTACAATCCCACAGACAGGATGGGACATACACTGGCCTTTGATATACAACTGACCGCGCATCAGGCGAGGGCTCTTACCATTCATCAATGTTTCAAAAGGGCTATAAGCGTAAACTGGGGATATAGCAGAAAATATCAGTTGAGAAACGGCGTGAAATGGGAAGAAACGTAAATTTAATTATCAATTCCTCTAAGTGTATGTACTTAAATATTTACATATATTCCAGATTGCTTCCTTGCTCCAGACATTGTGGGCGAGTATCCCGCCTTATCCCCCCACCCCCTCAACTCTTTCCTGTCCTGGACGGAGGCGCTTGCATTGGTCAGAACCTGCGCCCAGGACAGGTGTGCGCTATAACAGCGTGCCCTGGACGTACACGAAAAAATCGCTTGACCTAACAGCACGACAAATGGTGGTGTGCGAGTGCGAGTGCGAATATGTTTTACACGCTCATATACCATTAGAATTTTGAGCATATTCGTCCCGGGGCCTGTCTCTGGATGGCTAGTGACTTGCTCTGGACAGAATAAAAAATTAAGGGGACAATGGTGGTGTGGTGACTTTAATGAACATGTCGCGTTGTACCTCGATCCATATCCAGTTATCACTTGAAACGTTGACATCCGGAAACCCTCTCTTGAACTTTCTTATGTCTTGCTTATACAGAAATAGTAGAAATTGCTGGCCAAGCATGAGTTCAGATCAGGGTGGGATGCAGCTCAATGGCTAAGCGCTCGCCTGAGGTGTGGAATGGTACATGAAAAAATAGTCGTTGCTGCTTTTACGGTAGTAGACTTTCCATTCATTGATAAAAACAAAATACGCTTGATCGACTCCAAATCCAACTCTACACCCGCCTCTCTCTCTCTCTCTCTCTCTCTCTCTCTCTCTCTCTCTCTCTCTCTCTCTCTCTCTCTCTCTCTATCTCTATATATATATATATATATATATATATATATTTCTCTCTATATATACCTCTCCCCCCCCTCTCTTTCTCTCTCTCTCTCTCTCTCTCTCTCACTCTCTCTCTCTCTCTCACTCTCACTCTCTCTCTCACTCTCTCTCTCTCTCTCTCTGTCTCTCTCTCTCTCTCTCTCTCTCTCTCTCTCTCTCTCTCTCTCTCTCTCCTCTCTCTCTCTCTCTCTCTCTCTCTCTCTCTCTCTCTCTCTCTCTCTCTCTCTCTCTCTCTCTCTCTCTCTCTCTCTCTCTCTCTCTCTCTCTCTCTCTCTCTCTCTCTATACCGCTATAGTTTAATGTGCTGAGGTTTTGTTTTACAACAATTCCTTTCCTGTTCAGATCAGTTCATTTCCTCCCGAGCTAAAACCAGACAGACAGTTGTGAAAACTGACATGTCTTTAATTTGAATAATATTTCTTGGAAACTATCCCAACACGGATATTATTGTCTTCCTTAAAACTATCCCAACACGGTAACACGGGGTATAGAGAACTTCAGCAACATGTCTAGTGGAGCACGTGTTGGAATGGGAAGTAGAGACAACTCTGGTTTACTGAGTGGGATCACACAGTGATATCCTACATCAGGTCAGGTCAGAGTGTTTAACGTGCACATTCAGAACAAGCTGTTATAGCGCACGCGTGTCCTGGGCACAGGTGCCGGGCTCGGCCGACTCCTCCGTCCAGGACAGGAAAGGGTTGGGGTGGGTTGGAGGGGGACCGCCTGCACTGGCAGGTGCAAGGAACCACCAGCAGCCCAACCGGGACCTGTAACAGGCGGAGGGTGGTATGGTGCTGTGGAATTTAGAATGTCCAGTAGGATTAAGCCAAAGAGAAAAGGTGTGCAATTTTGAATGGTCCGCGAAAAACATAAAATAGGGAGCTACATATAGTTTTGGAAGATTAGTATCCTTCATGTGGAAAGTCGATTTAAGTACTTCTGACTGGCTGCTCCTAGTCACCAAATCATCGTCCAATGAAATTAATAACACCGAATATGAGGCGTCCGTGACTTGTGACCTGATGGTGCAAGAGTTAAAGTTTGTTTTGTTTAACGACACCCTAGAGCACATTGATTTAGTAATCATCCACTATTGGAGGTTAAACATTTGGTAATTTTGACATATAGTCATAGAGAGGAAACCCGCAACATTTTTTTCCATTAGTAGAAAGGGATTTTTTTATATGCACCATCCAACAGACAGCGATTCACGGTAAATAAGTTACTTTTGGAAAGGATCTTTTATTTATTTTTATTTTATTTTATTTTATTTTATTTTATTTTTGTTTTATATATATATATATATATATATGCACTGTATATATTATACTGTATTTGTGGGGGGCGGGGGATATTTTTTAATAATAATAATAATAATAATAATAATATATTATTATTATTATTATTGTTATTATTGGTGGGGTTTTTTTTTGGGGGGGGGGGTGTTGTTGTTGTTGTTGTTTTGGGGTTTTGAGGATAGGCCTATATAGGAAATTAAAAAAACTACCTTCGTCCTCCGTTACATATATACCACTTATCTTACAACTCCTTTAAAAAGGTATCCAAGTCCATGTAGGTCGTTAGATATCATACACCTCGAAACAATTCTTTCAATTAAAATCAGTGTTATCTAACGGTCACTCACGTGGTATTCTCTCTATATTATTACTGGGTCTAAATCTTGATTCTATTTGATAGATCGACCCTTGATAGTTTTTTTGAATTCGCGTCAGACAACCTCGCATGTTGATGATTATTTCTACTTGTGTTATACCTGCTTGATTGTTAAAAAAAATCTATACACCTAATAATACGTTTGCCGTTCGGGGTCACTTCTCGACTCTACAAGACACAAAAGGTAAGGCACGTCGTGTCGTTCATCTACGCCACCTGCGTATTTTCTTAATATTTCAAAATTGGACCCCTATCGTGAGTTCAATTACACACGATAGTACTTGGATTAGGAGCATTTTCTTTGTTCCCTGCAGTTTGGTTTATGTCCGAACACGTTATAAAAGCGCGCCAAATGTAGCAACACTGCAGTGGTACATAATATATGCATATATATATAATGGAAACGATTAAATAATGATTCCGAGCTGTATATTATGGAACAAGCTGCGTGCATGCACCGGCACTGACTAAATAAATAATGATTATCCTGGTCAATAAGTAGTGGCAACTGAAAGCCTAGACCCCGTGTTTGGGTGGTATTTTCTTTCAATTTCATGTTCAATCACTCGCTATCTAATACGCATCCATACACGGCGTATGATGTACAGTTCGATGTTTAATGCATTTGAACACGAAGGCTCTATTCATATTTTTCAAGCTAGTATAGATAGTTTATTCATGCATGTGTAGCTGGGTCATTGGCGTGGACTGAATTTTATATTGGGGGACCTCACATTGCGTGGGGGTGGGGGTGGGGGTAACTATGCTGTTTATGAGTAGTTTTATTGGGCTATAGAAAAATATAAAAGGTTGTGGGGGAAAAAAAAGAGACGTGTTTAGGGAAAAAGCTTCCAAAGCCCTCCCCTGGCTACGCCAGTCAGACGGGTCAGCGTTTTTAGGGACCGACCCCGATGCTCGCTTGATGGGCGGTCGGTCTAAGATAGATCCCCGTGGGTGGGCCCATTGGGCCTATTTTTCGTTCAAGCCAGTGCACCACGACTGGTATTTCAAAGGCCATGGTATATGCTATCCTGTCTGTGGAATAGTGTAGCCTAGTGGTAATTATTATTATTACTTTCACCTCTGTGGGTCCAGATAAAATATCATGTATGTACACTTTTCAACTACACCTACAAAAGTTAAAATTTGTTTTGTTTAACGACACCACTAGAGCACATTGACTAATTAATCATCGGCAATTGGATGTCAAACATTTGGTAATTCTGACACGTAGCCTAATCATCAGAGGAAACCCGCTACAGTATTCCTAATGCAGCAAAAAAAAACTCAACAAGGGTATGGGCTTTTTTTTATAGGTAGTATCGGATTCTACGAAACATCCAACGTTTTTAGGCCTGACCACGAGAACAAAATGACGTCCGAAGAAACCGATTTGTTGGTTACAATTAATTTTGATCGGCAAAAAAAATATCTAGTGGATCGGGGGTTTACTGTTTTATGTCTTTCACGCTCGCTCAGGCAGCGCGAATCTTGAAAAGAACACAATAAAATAGCCGTAATGCAATGCTGTTTTATAAGCCTACATTGGTAGCAAACGACGATATAAATAATGGTATGTAACCGACCCTTGTCAGCGTACGCGTACAACTGTGTTGGCGATATCCTAGCGTCCGACCCTGTGACAGACAGGGTGAGGTATCGTCTCAGTATTGGTGCTGTGATAGCTGGCCATGTTCTGTGGTGTTTGTTACAACATACACGTATTTCGAAATTTCGACAAAGTGCAAACAATCAGAAGAATAAAAATAAATGCGTATCAAAGTGTAAAGATGATGCTGTTATTTGTAATGTTGGAAAACTTGAGAGTTCTCTATCCCTATCACGTTTACATACTCAACAACATTAATTAAGGGCCAGTACACATTCGGTAATTCTTTACCATAGAATTTTTTTTTTTTTTTTTTGCGTCAAAAGGGACTCCATGAGTTGGCATATAAATGTAACTTAAGTAGTGATTTCCCTAGAAATTAGGCAAGTCATGGGTAGACCAAACACTTCTGGGGCATTTTCACCATTTTCGGGACACTTGTTTTTCATTAAAAATACACAAAAATTAATTAAAATAAACATTAAAGTAATGTATGCGTTTGCTTTAATAAATGAATGGCAAAAGATATAAAAGGCATATTTTATTAATTAATAATAAATTTTTGGGTGTTTTATAAAGGTAATTTTAAAATTAATTAGTGAAAAAGGCTTGTTTAATCTCAGGGCAGCATGGTGTTGATTGAGGCAAGATGGTGTTAGACTATTGAGGCATGGTGCTGCACCATTCTAAAACAAGCTAGCGAACACACTACTAAATAATGCTAAAATTCATATATACTGCATATTAGTAAGTTTGAAACCCATACCAACATATTTTACCAAAACAAATTCTATGTAAATGAAAAAAGGTTCTTGATAAATTACTTACATTGAATCTATTTTTTAACACAGGGATGAAAAGTTTGTTTTATTTGACGACACCACTAGAGCACATTGACTTATTAATCATCGGCTATTCGATGTCAAACATTTGGTATTTCTTACATGTATTCAACAGAGGAAACCCGCCACATTTTCCTGATGCAACAAGGGATATTTTATATACACTTTCCCACAGACAGAAAATGGGCAGAATTTTGAAAATAGCAATTAGTAAAAAAGTCAATAGATTAAATAAAAAAAATTAAAAGGTTACAAGCCAAAAATAAAAAAGAATTGACTGCTCGGCCGAATATTTATATAATTTGGAGCATTTTAGAAGGACAGTCCAAAATTAAATAAGAGAAAGAAGAGAGGATCGGACTATTTAATAATATTTAAAAAAAAGAATAATTTCGACATAAAATTTTGAACGCAGATCTAAAAGTTTAAAGTCCGATCGACATGTCCACGCGAGTGGCCTCGTTAACGCCGTTTGGGTGCACAGCTTAAAGGGACGAGATGGGTTGCATCCCGTCAAGAAAACCCCTAGATTGACAGTCGATAGACGTTGAAGGTTTAGTGCTGTGCTGAAATACAGATCTTGAGAAGGCGGATCCGTCTGAACAGGAGAGAGAGTATCAGACTAGGGTATAGTCCAGTCGTCATGGGTTGGTATAGGGGTGCGGACGGGCCCGACTCCGGAGGATACGAGATGGTATCACTATAAAGCAAGGTAAAGTCTAGAAAAAGAGTAGTAGGGGCCGACCCCGCTTCCTATTTCTTCTTAGAGTGGGGCGGTCAATCTTCCAGTGCTGCTAGGACAGGCTCGGACACGTAGAGACTAGACGCGAACAACCGTGGCGTTCTGCAGAATGGCCGTCATACGAGTCACGAAAAAAACCCAGTCGACAGTCAGACGGAGAAATGACGTGGAGGCAAGGAATCTCGCTAAAAAAGAATCCAACCTGGTGGTGCAGGCTGTCGAAACGAGAGGCGTTCCAGCGTTCAATCAGTTCCAATGGCCGCATACATCCCAGTAGAAAACTTCATTTCGCTGACAAAAACAACAAAATGAAGGACCCCCAAGTTGAGCACACGAAAGCACGTGCAGTGTGAACAAGCGAAACAAACACGTCTTACCGCGTGGAGCTCCAGACTGGGAATGAGCAGCCCGTTGAAGCTCATGTCCAGTTGACCTTTCATTCGACCAATCAAAACCTTACTTGCAAAATCATGCCAGTGATTTGAAAAGAATTTGAAAACATTCGGGTTTATGCCGAGGGTATACGAAATGATTCGGGTGAATTACGAAGTATGCCGGAAACTAATTTCAATATAAAATTTTATATAAAATTCGTTTCAAGACAAAGAAACAAAAACCGTGATGGTATAGCCATAAAATCTGTTTATACTAGTATACAATACAGAGTTTATTTCTGCACTTTCCTCCCTGTTTTTTCAATGTTGAAATAGACCAACAAGTGCGCCTATTGCATAAATAGTCTAGGCCGATATTTTTTGAATTTTTATGTTCCCAAATAACGATATAAAAGGCGAAGTGTAATTGGTCGACATTTAAATTGTTATTTATAGATCAAATGTCACCAGGACATGGGAGTCCAGTAGAGCTAATTTTAATCATTCCATTCCAATATTTATTTACATGCTCATATACCACGAAGGTTTCAAGCATGTCTGTCCTGGGCATAATATCTGGCCTTTGCCAGTGACTAAGTCCAGGACAGAAAAGGGGGGGGGGGGGGATGAGTTTGAAGTGGGCGGAATTTGGAATACGAATTTAGTTGTGTCCAGCGACTGCGCGGACCGACTAGTAGACACCGAAAATGGGCCGTGTTCTGACTGGCTGAATTTCGATTCCTTCGGGTCTAACTAGAAAAAGCTATAGTCTACGGAGACTAACTGCACCTAACATCATGTCCGGACTAAGAATTTAAACCCAAAAATAAGTTTGACTGCTCGGCCGAAAAGGTTTTAAGGTGATTTGAGCAATTGAACGGGCGCCAAAGTAAAATGCGTTGGACTATTTATGAAAAAAATAAACATACGAATTTTGAAGCTCGATCGAAAAGTGTTTAAAGTCCAACTAAGCCCAAAAAGGAGGTTACCTGTCCTAGTTAAGGTTGACGCAGCAGGACTCATGGTCTGATCAGGGCAGAAGTTGGGGAGTCCTTCCATCAAAAACTGGTTGTTACGTTCAAGGGCTCCTGTGTAGATGTCCCGCAGTACCATCTTTAAGATGCGATGAATGGTCGCGTTGGGCATCGTAGGCATCAGGAGTCCTTGTCTGTACAGCCCGTCCTGCTGCGCTGTCACATAAAGTTGGTTGGAGTGGGTGGCCTCCTGGAGCTGATACTTCCCTTGTCCTGTTGGAAGTTGGCGCCAATGCTTGTCTGACCAGGGTCCCTTGAGTTGTTTGGCATCGGTGAAATCGCCAATGACCGCTCCTCTATACTTTGCTGGGAGTTTATCACATACGATAATCCAGTCGGGTTGGTCGGACTTCTTCGGTGAGGTAACCGATGACATCTTCCTCCTTTTGGATTCTCGCTGGATCTCCGCTGGTTTTTCAATAACAACCGGAGGTGGTGGTGGATTTTCCGGCGGGTCAATAATGACCACGTGTCCCGTGTCCATCGATGAAGGAACCTCTACAGGAGGAGCCTCCACTGTCAGTGGAGCTGACAGCTTTGGTCCCCCCTGGATGGTTCCTGGCGAGTGCTTCGGTCGAGTGGGTGAAGCCGGTGTAGCAGAATGAACCGCCCCCGGTGGTTAATTTTAATCAGATTGGATAATGCAGTACACAGAGACTAAAGGTAAACTGTGCGTGCTTTAACGTGGCTGTTCCGTCAATTGCCTTCATAGCTGTATCAAAAAACTAAAAAAATGAAGATTTAACCTAAACCTAATTTGATGGTAATTTATCAAGAAACCTTTTCATTTACACGGACATTTTTTCAAAGAAATGTTATTTGAGTTGGTGTAGATTTAAAACTTATGTGTATTTATATGAATTGTAACTTTATTCATTGTATTTACGGGCGGGATGTAGCCCAGTTGTAAAGCGTTCGCTTGATGCGCGGTCACTCTAGGATCGATCCCCGTCGGTGGACCTATTGAACTATTTCTCGTTCAAGCCAGTGCTCCACAACTGGTGTAACAAAGGCCGTGGTATGTACTATCCTGTCTGTAGGATGGTGCATATAAAAGATCCCTTGATCGAAGAGTAGCCTAAGGAGTGGCGACAGCGGGTTTCCTCTCTCAATATCTGAGTAGTCCTTAACCATATGTCTGACGCCATATAACCGTAAATAAAATGTGTTGAGTGCGTCGTTAAATTAAAAAAATTCCTTCCTTCCTTATTCATTGTAGAGTTACATACACATTCATCGGTTCCCTTTTGACGCAAACGGACTAGGCCTATAGTGTCATACTAGTTTAACGAGTATTCATCTCAGATGACTTCTAAACATTGACGCAAACGGACTAGGCCTATAGTGTCATACTAGTTTAACGAGTATTCATCGCAGATGACTTCTAAACATTGACGCAAACGGACTAGGCCTATAGTGTCATACTAGTTTGACGAGTTTTCATCTCAGATGACTTCTAAACATTGACTAAAACGGACTAGGCCTATAGTGTCATACTAGTTTAACGAGTATTCATCTCAGATGACTTCTAAACATTGACTCAAACGGACTAGGCCAATAGTGTCATACGAGTTTAGCGAGTATTCATCTCAGATGACTTCTAAACATTGACTCAAACGGACTAGGCCTATAGTGTCATACTAGTTTAACGAGTATTCATCTCAGATGACTTCTAAACACTGACTCAAACGGACTAAGCCAATAGTGTCATACTAGTTTAACGAGTATTCATCTCAGATGACTTCTAAACATTGACTCAAACGGACTAAGCCTATAGTGTCATACTAGTTTAACGAGTATTCATCTCAGATGACTTCTAAACATTGATTCAAACGGACTAGGCCTATAGTATCATACTAGTTTAACGAGTATTCATCTCAGATGACTTCTAAACATTGATTCAAACGGACTAGGCCTATATTGTCATACTAGTTTAACGAGTATTCATCTCAGATGACTTCTAAACATTGATTCAAACGGACTAGGCCTATAGTGGCATACGAGTTTAACGAGTATTCATCGCAGATGACTTCTAAACATTGATTCAAACGGACTAGGCCTATAGTGTCATACTAGTTTAACGAGTATTCATCGCAGATGACGTCTAAACATTGCTTCAGTATAGTTTGACTCTGATACACGTAAAAATCGGTCATTTATGAAAACTACAGAATTGCGTATTAAGCTAGGATTCGTTAAATACGTTGGTTGGCCTAACGATATTTGCCATTGCGTTCGAGCTACTTTGTTGTTTTAAACATTACTAAATTTAAGAAGATATCACAACGTCGACACCCTAAAACGGAAAAATGCTGTTGGTTTATGTTGTTTAACCATATTTAAAGAAAAACGCAAAAAAAAATGTATATATTGGCCCTTAAAGGGAGATTCCTGAGTTTGCTGCACTTTTTAATATGTTATCGACTAATAGAGACTTTTTAACGATTGTAATTACACATCGAATATATTTTTCTGCATAAAATATTAGTGGCTGTATATTAAACGTGTTTCTGATCGTTCTAATATTTGTACTAGGTTAAATTTCCTCTTATTTCCTAAAATAATGTTTTCTCGTACGTAAAAAATTATTTGAAGACAAAATCCAGTTTGGGCTTCTTACAAATATTAAGACGACCAGAAACACATTGAATATACAGACACTGATATTCTAAACAAGAAAATATATTTAATATGTAAGTTTAATCGTAGAAATATTTTATTAGTCGGAAACATCTTACAATGCAGCAAACTCAGGAATGTCCCTTTAATTAACTTCGTTGAGTATGTTATTATATGTGGGGATAAAGCTAGAGAGTACTGTGTTTAAAAGACTGTCAATTTCAAAATTCTGTTAGGTACAGTGTCTAAAATACATACTGTTTCCTAAATCTAGTGGCATAGTTCTTTAGTGTGATTATTTTCGGGTTAACTCTGACATTAAAGAGGCAGTGTCGAAACTGCATTCATGACCAAAATATTTATTAATTTGTCATGTGAAATTTAAAGATTGTATCTTGAATTACATGCCTACAAAAGAATTACATCAAAATAATTTAATGTACTACCATTTCAAAATCTAATAAACTTTACCGATATGTTAGCCATATGTTACACTGTCTCACATGTGATGTCACAGTTTGAATATTGACTTAAGAAAGACCTACTATTTTAAAGGATACGCGTTTAATAATAAATACTTTTGTCTGGAAGTCGCATCACCAGTCCAAAATAAATGTCTGCATTGGAGTATTATGTTTAGTTAACAATTATTCAGTGAATTAACAAAATATTGCCGGACAAATAGAAATACCATTGATCTGGAATATTAATAACATTTGTGTAAGTATATCGATTATAGCTGTTTAGTAACTGTTGCATTGTTTTCATAGTGTTGTTCCAATTATCCCCTTGTGTCCAAAAATCAATATCAGACAGATTTGTTTAACAAATAACGCTTTAAATATTTAGTGCAGGCAATCTATGCCCAAATATGTGGTATAACCATCACCAATTGTAAAAGTAATGACATTAACAGAGTTTGCTCAGAATTTAGTCAGGACTAACATATTAAAAATGTAGAAAAAGATAATTAGTGAAACAGGTAGTAAATTAAAGCATTACGGTTAGGGTAGTCTCAACATTAACGTCATCAATATTAGATGAGTCCATATTTTTGAAAACGTACTTCCCAGGACATTTTCTGTTTAAAGTTGCAACTTAATTGCGTATACATCAGACCTCCGTTTTTGAAAAACCCAGGAGTGCTAAAAATCGCACTCCTCAAAATGCTTACGAGGGGGGTGGAAAATCACACTCCTCAAAATGCAGAGGAGGGAAAAATCGCACCCCTCAAAATAATCAGAATTAGAGGCAAAAAACCGAGAGGAATTGCACCCATGAACATGATTAAATTTGAGGAGTAATGATTTTAAATTAAATATCTTAAGAGTTAATGTTTTGTGTTTTCAAAATAAATATCCTAATTTAACTAATATGATGGCTGTTCTCAAAGATGAAGGAATGGGCCATTGCAGTCTTACACAAGAAAAAGAAACACCATGAACACATTTGTCGATTTCTTGTGTATTATAGGCATATCATGTTGCATTAAAATTCTGCATCATGATAATCTGTTAACTATTTATGGATAAAGAATTGAAACTGATATGTTTGCGCTTATTCTGTTTTATTTAAAACAAGTACAATAAAAAATTTCTTCATTGCAGACCTGTGAAGTGAATGTGAATTGACATTGTAACAACTATGGTATTGCTATTAAGAATTCTAATTGTAAAATATCTAATAAAACTCACAAAAAATAATGTCAGTAGGGCTATTTGTAAATCATTTAAACTAAACAGAAATTCAAAGTGTAACAACCACATGGCACAGGGTTATCACATTTATCATGATATCATAATATACATGTTATGTACCTGCAAATTCTCTATTTAAAAATAAATAATGTCATAACAGAGAAAATGTCAACATCTATTGTTTTGTACACAAATATATCTTACTACAATTTTTATAAATATATATCATTACAAACAGGATTAACTTTCATTATCGGTGTACTGTAGTTAACACGTCATTTATTATACTACTAACTCAAATCATTGCAACCCATAAAATAAAAATAAACGCCCCCCCCCCCCCCAAAAAAAAAAAAACCAAACAACAAACAAACCATTTTTTTTTTTAATAAAACCCAACCCAACAAAACCACCTAATGTAAATTTAATTTTAAAAAATACATGCTTTACACTTGGTAAATTCGAATTACTGAGTTGAAATTAAATCGGTGTATGTTTGTTTCAAGTGCCTGTCAACCGATCACATGTACTAAAAATCCGACTCTACCAAGGTCAATGTCCTTGGCTTTAAATCATGTGGCAGTATCTTGAAACAGAAAGTAGAAATGTCTGCGAGTACGTCGCTATGCTATTAACGAAAACAAAACCTGCTTTACTAAATTAGTTTTTTGTTGGTGTACGCATTTACTGTGATATCAACATGTATAAACATTGTACACATATAATTATTGGACAACGCACCTAATAAAAAAAATTCTGTACGTGACCAAAACGACGACAGTGTAAAATAAATGTCGCGATCATTACCTGCATTGTACGAAATTAAACAAAACAAAACCGACGAGATCTTAATAATAAGTGAACTCCTAGCTGATTGGCTCAATGTAAAGATAAACAACCAATCGTGTTTTAATTTATCAAAAGTATTCTAGGAAGTTCACTGTGAACAGAATGGAAAGGTTTGTGGCGTTGTGGATTGGATTCAATAAACAATTAAAATGGCAGAGTTAAAACAAAATACAAGTGTGATTTGTTCAATTTAGGGGCGCGTTATTTCGCGCTCGTCAGATTGAGTTGACGGGGGTTTACGGGTGTGATAGCGCCCGCGCCCGTCAAAAACGAAGGTCTGATGTAATACATAATTTGGGGATGCCGAATTCAAAAACAAATATGTTAAAAGTTATTTTTCCATTATTTATCTTTAAAAATTCAAGATGGCCGCCATACTATATACTACAACATGAAATGTAATATCTAGAATTCTAATTGATGTGCATTCATAATATTAATAGTTATTCCTGTTTTATATATACTCCATGAAATCGCCTGTCGACTCCGGAGATCTAAGAAATCTTCTGTCGACTCTAGTGATCTAAGAAGTCTTTTGTCGACTTCAGAGATCTAAGAAATCTTCTATCGACTCTAATGATCTAAGAAATCTTCTGTCTAATCTAGAGATGTAAGAAATCTTCTATCGACTCAAGATATCTAAGAAAATCTGTTGATTCCAGAGATCTAAGAAATCTTCTGTCGACTCCAGAGATCTAAGAAATATTCTGTCGACTCTAGTGATCTAAGAAATCTTCTGTCGAATCCAGAGATGTAAGAAATCTTCTGTATACTTAAGAGATCTAAGAAATTGTCTGTCGAAGGTAGAGATCTAAGAAATATTATGTGGACTCCAGAGATCTAGGAAATATTCTGTCGACTCCAGAAATTTACGATATATTCTGTCGACTCCACAGATCTAAGAAATATTCTGTCGACTCCAGAGATCTAAGAAATATTCTGTCGACTCCAAAGATCTAAAAAATATTCTGTCGACTCCAGAGATCTAAGAAACGTTAGAAACCGTAGGGATCTAGATTCAAAGAATCCTCTGTTGCTATAATCCTCGGTCCGCCATTGTTATTGTTCCAAATATACACGGTAAACAGTTGATTGAATATGGCTTCCAAAAGTGCATTTGCATTTTTGTCCTATTCTGTTCAGGTTCAAACACGCTGCGTGGCTATCGGAGCTGTCTGACCGGGGTAGGTTTGAATGGGTTAGTATGAGAGAAAGAAACACAGTGTCGCCACATCTCGCTACCGACCTTGGTCGGGCTGTTAGTGCTACCTTGCATATGCTAGCGCGGGCGACTCCCTCTCCCACACTCCACCCCCACACCCTACCCTCAAACCTTTCCCTGTTCTAGACGGAGGAGTCGCTGAAAGTCGACACCTGCGCCCATCACAGGCGTGTGCAACAACAGCTTGTTCTGAAAGTGCACGTTAAAACGTATGACCTGACCTGTCGCCACATAGGCTACTCTTACTGTTTAGCAGCAAGGAATCATGTATATGTACTTTTTTTTTATATAAACATGATACAGCCTGTGTTATAATATTTTAAACATGTACCAAACGTGGAGCAGTGGTTCATGCACGTGGCTTACACTTACTATTGGAGCCAATGGTGCACTTCTGAAGGTTAAATCTTCACCATTTCGATTTCATATATCACAGTTCATCAGTTAAAGTCAATAACGCATATATACATATCAAATAGGCTATACATTTATTTGGTCTTGTTTACGGACGAATCTAAAAGGCGCGTTCGTTGATAACAAACTGATACAGCTCTGGTATAGGTTGCATGATATCAAACAAGTGAGTTCCATGTCAAAGTTCGAAGTGCACCGAATATTTACGGAGTAAAAACAGATGCGGCTGTCATTGATAGTAAATATGTTACATTGATTATTTATGCAAATGCCATTATCCATTGGCAATAAATAAATCTATTTTTATTTGTTGTACAGTTGTTATGCAGTATACACCAGAGGTTCTAACTAGTGCAGGTAACCCCCAAAATGTAAGGACCGTACCGGAAGACTAGTGGCGCCCCAACTCGCCGCTAGTCGGTCTATTAGTTTTTTGGTCTAAAAATAGGCTTGTCTTTTAGGTCCTTTTACAATGTGTTCCCGGAATTAAACGAAGAACTCTTCAATTATAGAAGGTAGGGAAATGATTAAATTGTTTGTGCTCGATTCCAAAAACCGGTTTCAGATTTGTTTTCAAATCGTATTCCAGGCCAAAACCGAAAGTTGAAGAATATCACGCCATTTTCTGCAGGAAAATATTTTATTTTGAAAGTTTCCATGATTTAAGAACAACAAATTATCAAAGCACAACATCTTAATACATCACTGAAGCCATATATGACACTAGTTTACTGTTGTAAACTTTTATATAACTTATAGACCCCATAAAAACATTGCTAGGTGTACTGAGATTTTCTTGGAATCCAAGATGGAGGACATTTTCGTTTGAAACACTTTCCCTGCTATTTATTCTACAGGTACTGTTAACACTGTAGAAAATTAATAATTTTATGCATATCTTGATGGGGAACCTTCAAGCGTTGTTTGAATATTTAGAAGTGTATGAAAATTATGATAATGGCCAAATCAATGCAACAGAGGTGTTTGACCTTTTTTTATCACATTTTTCCACAAATACTCAATGACACTGAGAAACTTGTTATTGATGAACTGCAAGCCATAAATAGATACTCTATATATAGATTTAATGATGCTTTTAATGGTTACTGATGTATTCTAACCCAAAATAAGGCACCAAGTTAAATAATTTGCACTGTGCCAATTTGTTTAGGTCTTGTGTAATTTTTTGCCAAACGGAGTTACTGCCCTTGATTACAAAAAGTTTAATTTTGGGGGGTCAAAGTAATATTTTTGAACTTTTTGTTTTACATTATCATTATCTGGGATGTGTTCCATCACTACAGCTATAAATATATGTGATTGTTACAAAATTCTGAAAGTGTCTACGGTCCCTACAAAATGGAACTGCGATTTTCACTTTTAAAAAAATGACGGTTGTTAATAAAAACATTAATTAAATCTCTTAAATGGTATGTGACCCCCCCCCCCCCCCCCCCACATTTTTTTGCAGGTGGATTAAATGTGAGGTGCAACACTTTTTATTGGTGTATTGCCTGGGTGTGTTAATACATTGCTCGTGTCAGTTTTATTAGTTAAATGTTAACATTATCGGTAATAGGAATTGATTTGGTCTATTGAAAGCTATAGCTATCTGGCTGGGCAGTCTGGAAGACAAAAGTGCGTCCCGACAAGCGGCCCGAGATGGTATTGATCGCGAGTAGGCCTATTCGATCGCCACAAAGCCGGCTGCATTTGGCCAGTGAGGTTTACGTCAATCACCGTCACCGCCGTCGAAGCAGGGGACTGTATTGTGGGGAATGTGGTTCGTGTCAGGTCAAACAGGTTCAAACAAATACGTAGTAGGCTACGTCAGCACTTTCCCAGTAGTCGATTTGCGTATTTATGCCAAGTCCGTACCTAGACTTTGTTTACAAATGTGTGTAGTAAACACCTATTTATATCTGACTTTTGTACACTATCGAATGGAATGTACAATATATCTCTGGCTGTAGTGCATTATTGTATGGAAAGCTCTTTTGGACGTTTGTCAATATCTTTAGAAAGAACTAAACTATCGCCCATAATTGCAAAATCGTACGAAGGTCCCAAAACGTGGGGGGGGGGGGGGGGGGCACACACGTGTATTCCCCCCCCCCCACGTTTTGGCACCTTCGTACGATTTAGCAATTATAGGCGATAGTGTGTATATATATACATACATACATATACATACATACATACAGTGTATATATATATGTATGTGTGTGTGTGTGTGTGTGTGTGTAAACCATCGCTGCTGCTACTGGATCAAGAAAACGGGGGCACACGTCTCTCCCCCCCCCCCCCCCACACACACACACATACGCATCCTACGTCAGTGCATTGAGTGTCCAACAACAGACAGACCTCGGTGTTTTAGTAGTTAAACAATCAGGCGTAGCTAGAGCTGATAGGTACTGGGTTCTTATCCAGGATCCCACCCAGAATTAGTTGTAGTGGCTCTGTGTAGACGTTTGCTGCCAATACACCCACTTCTCTTTCACGAATCAATGACATCTAAACTTTAACCCATTGTCCTGGACACACAGCATATATACACAGCATATATAGCTGAAATATGTGACAGCACAGCGTGCTTGAACCATTATTGAATATAAGCACACACGATTTTGCAATGGGCGATGCCATACAAATTGCATAAGAGAACCTTGTGACTTATTCCCCAGCCTATTACGTTCAGCCCGCATGCAACGCACGATCACTGTAAAGAGATATTCTTGACATTAAAATGGAGGTCCCTTTATTTCAAACTAAACCTTGACATAACCATATTGATCTGCGGGTAATAATAAAACAATAATGGATTACGTTTCTAAGACTATTGTGAGGACAACAGAAGCCTGCTAAGATTTGCTATGTAGCATGATTCATGTTCATACACACACTGTTACAATCAGTGTCCAACTTCATAAAAGTGCATTTGCTAATTCCATGTCTACAGGCAGAGGAGCATCATCCAGTACCAAGCCTAACATGAGACAAATTTAATGCAGACTGGCATTAAGGTCTGCCTTTTGACTGTCCTTGATAGAAATACCGTTTTGGGCAAAAACAAAGAAGATAAAAGGACACTTCTGTGCAAGACACACAATTAGTGAATGTTTCAAGCTTCATAATTGGCACAAGAGAGCATTATAATAATTGTAGAGTTATTTATTGATTTTACAGCCGTCCCTAATTACATGTTTCTCTGGGTTGGCTTTTATTTATGATGGAGGAAACAAGATGATAATAATTAGTGTGTTCTAGTGGAATGGAGCCAGGTTAATGCGAACAAATCGGAAGTTGTTTTCACGAGCAGGATCTGATGGTTTAAGACGAACGCTAATTTGTACTTCACGCACGTGGTGCAAGGCCTCAATGGTGGCAACGTAAACCGGCATTTGAATTGAAAGTTAAAGTACATTTTGTTTAACGACACAACTAGAGCGCTTATTGATTTGTTAATCATTGGCTATTGGATGTGGATGTCAAACATTTGATAATTCCGACATATAGTCTTAAAGGAAACTTGCTACATTTGTTTTTCCATTAGCAGCAAGGGACCTTTTATATGCACCTTTCCTAACAAGACACACATGCCACGGCCTTTGATATACCAGTCGTGGGGCACTGGTTATGACGAAACAAAGCCCGCAGAATAATCGGACAATGGGTCCAGCAAAGTAATTCGATCCCACGACGACAGCACCTCGGGCGAGCACTCAACCGACTGAGCTACCTTGTTTGAATCGAAGACCATTCTGGAGGCTATCTCTTGCAGGTGCGAACTTGTCAAAATAAGAACTCGGTACGGCGTGACTACAAGTTACAAATGTATATTTTGACAGTTACTAATCACAGCAATATCATATCATACCAGAGGCGGATCCAATCCCATATTGAAGATATCTTGTTTTGATTTTTCCTATTTCATATTTATTAAAGCGTTTGCGATTAAACGTAGTAGTTCAGCAGAGAAAAAAAGTTAAAGTTTGTTTTGTTTAACGACACAACTACAGCACATATTGGTTAATTAATCATCGACTATTAGATGTCGAACATTAGGTAATTCTAAATCGTAGTCATCAGAGGAAACCCGCTACATTTTTCTTAATGCAGCAAAGGATATTTTATATGCACTTTCTCACAAAAAAGCACATACCGCGGCTTTTGATCAGTTGTGATGCACTGGTTGGAACGATAAAAAAAAAAACCAATCAATTGAATGGATCCACCGACGTGGTTAGATCCTGCGACGCAAGCACCTCAGGCGATAACTCTACCGACTGAGCTAAATTCCGCCCTTTGTCTCGAAAGTCGAAGTTGGGGTATTAAAGGGACATTCCTGAGTTTTCTGCAATTTTTAAGATGTTGTCGACTAACAGAGACTGAATGAATGAATGAATGAATGAATGTTTAACGACACCCCAGCACGAAAAATACATTGGCTATTGGGTGTCAAACTGTGGTAAATGTCTAACAGAGACGTATTAACGATTGTAATTACATATCAAATATATTGTTCTGTATAAAATATTAGTGGCTGTATATTAAACGTGTTTCTGATCGTTCTAATATTGGTACTAGGTTAAATTTAATTTTATTTCCTAAAATATGTGTGGTTTTATTTCGTACGTACGAAATTATTTGAAGACAAAATCCAGTTTGGGCTTCTTACAAATATTAAGACGACCAGAAACTCATTGAATATACAGACACTGATATTCTAAACAAGAAAAATATATTTAATATGTAAGTTTAATCATAGAAATATTTTATTAGTCGGAAACATCCTACAATGCAACAAATTCAGGAATGTCACTTTAACTTTATGTGTGTGTGTGTGTGGGGGGGGGGGGGGGGGGTATCGTTGCTTTTGTTTAATGACATATCGTAGAACATATTTGTATCTCGCATAATGATTGGAATGCGTTAAATTACTGAAGTCAAATAGGCTTCTTCTGACCCACCGATCTCAGGGGTTCAAGAGGTTCTCGTACTCACACCCTCGGAAATTCTGGATCCGCTCTAGTTACTAACCACAACAAAAGTACACCCCACTGCGGAAGAATAGCCAGTATCATATACAATACCTTACAGTAAAACAATACAAGACATGTTTAAAGACATGGAGTTGGATTTACAAAGCATGTTGTTGGATTATACACATGAGAGAGAAAAAACATAAGGGACTACTTATCAGGGGGTCAGGGAGATCTTGCTCACCCAGCTATGAAGCTGGAGGGGCCAGGGTATGTTTAAAAAACAGTGTCTGTAAAACAAGCTTGTAGTAGCCCAAACCGGATTTTACCTCCCAATAATTTCGTTTATTTTTTATTCAGAATACCAGTGTCTGTATAAACAAGACTTGTTTTAGCTTAAACCGGATTTACATCCCAGAAAAAAAATATATATTACGAAATAAAATAAAAAATGAGTTTTACAAATCATTAACATACGTTAACATATGCAATTGCATTAGATATGCAGACACTGGTATTCTAAACAAGAAAATGTATTTAATATGTAATTTTAGTCGCCAAAAGGGCTCTGTTAGTCGGGAACAATTTACAATGGCTGCAAACTCAGGATAATCCCCTTTTTTTCTAAATGTGTCCTTATAACATGAAGCTACATTCTTGTGAACTTTCTAGACAACTGGTCGGAGTAGTTTTAGATTTTGGGGTTGTTGTTGGGTTTTTTTTTTTTGGGGGGGGGGGGTTAAATCATTCAAATCCATATTTTGATCGCCTTTCAACTGTTTGGGAACCCATACAATTCCCCCAACTTCAGAGTTGGGGTGCAGCGCATCTTAGAAGAAATTCTAATTTCAGCCACTATTAGCATAGCAATATCCGTTTAAGTACAAAGCTCTAATGTGTGGTTGAATATCAGTAATGTGGGATTGAATGTCAATATTGTGGGATTGAATGTCAGTAATGTGGGATTGAATGTCAGTAATGTGAGATAGAATGTCAGTATAACACGCTTAACTTCCTGACACAGTGGATGAGGGGCCCGCGACGTAGCCCAGTGGAAAAAGGAAGGAAGGAAATATTTTATTTAACGACGCACTCAACACATTTTATTTACGGTTATATGAATGAATGAATGAATGAATGTTTAACGACACACCAGCATGAAAAATACATCGGCTATTGGGTGTCAAACTATGGTAATGCAAATAAATAAAGTGATGATCAACATCAATATAAAAATTCAAGACAAACAAAAACTGTAAAGAACTGTGCAAAAACACAAATATCACAGAATTTTACGGATACTGAATTTTACTCAAAACTTCAATTTTGTGCTGTATTGGCCATTCTCAAAGAGAATGTTACACCCCTGCACCACGGTGAGGTTACAGCACACGCAGGGGTTACGGTTATATGGCATCGGACATATGGTTAAGGACCACACAGATATTGAGAGAGGAAACCCGCTGTCGCCACTTCATGTATATATATATGTGTGTGTGTGTGTGTGTGTGTGTGTGTGTGTGTGTGCGTCCCCCACACACACCTTTTGGCACCTTCCTACGCCACTAGACAGGATAGTACATACCACGGCCTTTGATATACCAGTCGTGGTGCACTCTGGCTGGAGCGAGAAATAGCCCAATGGGCCCACCGACGGGGGTCGATCCCACACTGACCGCGCATCGAGCGAACGCTATACCACTTGGTTACGCCCCCCCCCCCCCCCCCGCCCAGGTGAAAACACGTTTACTTGATGTACGGTCGGTCTAGGATCGATCCCCATCGGTGGGTCCATTGGGCTATTTCTCGTTCCAGACAGTGCACCACGACTTGTATATCAAAGGCCGTGGTATGTACCATCGTTGTTGCTACTGGGTCAAGAAAAAGGGGGCACATGCCCCCTTGGCCCTCTCCCCCCCCCCCCCCCCCTCCGATTCCTACGCCAGTGTTGTGTGTTGGAAAGTACATATAACAGATCCCTTGCCAAAAATGGAAAAATGTAGCGAGTTTCCTCATTGAGACTATATGTCAAAATTACCAAATGTTTGACAGCAATTTGCTGATGTTTAATAAATTACTGTGCTCTAGTGGTGTCGTTAAACAAAACAAACTTTAACTTTACCTTTTGAATCAGTAACGTGAGATAGAATGTCAGTATAACACGGTCAACCTCCTGACACTATGGGTGAGAGTTCTGGTGGCAGTCTTTCTTTCTTGTTGGGGTGATCCCTCATTTCTGTCCATTAATATTTACAATTCTTAAAGGGACTGTCCAGAGTTTGCAGCCATTGTAAGATATTTGCCATAACAGAGCCTTGTTTTGGCGACTACTATTTCATAATAAATACATTTTCTTGTTTAGAATACCAGTGTCTGTGTGTCTGTATCTAATGTGTTTGCGGTCGTATACTAATGTTTGTAGCACTAAGTTTTTACTTTAATTCGTGATATATATTTCTTCGTACGTACGAAATTATTGGGAGGTAAAATCTGGTTTGGGCTATTACAAGCATTATGACACCAACAAACACCTTGTCAATACTGACACTGATATTCTAAATAAGAAAATGTATTTAATTTGTATGTTACGTCATCGAAAAGGCTCTAGTGGTCGGAAACATTTTACAATGGTTGTAAACTCAGGACTGTCCCTTTAAACGTCTAACATGGACAGGCTTCGTATAGTCGGCCCCATATGAATGAAGTCTAGGGCCCGGGTTCATAAAACGTTTATATCCAGACACAAGACGTTATCGAAGTCTCCACACTTAACTACTTGTATGCATTTTGTACGGCGTTGTCATAACGCTTTAAACGTCTCCAAATTTTATTAAAGCCGTCAGTCTAGACTTTAAAAGGTTTTTATATATATATAATAACGGGCCCATATCTAAATCCAGTTAAGTACATGTATTCCAGACACGTGGAACGAATGATTATGATTATGGAAACCCTTATTTAAACAATGGGTCAGTTGGTTTCCTCTTGGGCCAACAGCGACTGCTTTTAACCTGACCTAGGCTAGTTGTTATGTACATAAGCTTGAGGGAAGTTACAGAAGCTATACTCAACAAAATGAATTACGGGACAATAAGCTTTCACTTTTTGGTAGTGTTATATTATGTAAACAAATTTTGATCGCAGTCGATTACTAAATGTTGTCTGAGTAAAGATTTTGACCAATGTTGCAAAAGTTTGAATGCTTTGTAAATCGAAAAACAAATGTTTTTGTACCATATATATACTAATAAAGAAAGCTGCTGAAAATGTTTACTTGCCCATAATTAATTTAGTTGAGTATATATGATATGACGGTGGTGACACACGGTACGGACTATATAATATGCATGTAATTCACGCTCTGATTCTCGTGTCGATTCGCTATGATATGCTCTGTTTCTCGGGTGTTTACATCTTACAAATGTGCAAAATCAACATTTATTTTTATTTAAAAAATAAAATTAAAAATTAAAAGAAATGGAAGCGGGATGTAGCTCAGTAAGTAGTAGAGCGCTCGTCTGAGGTCTGATAGGTCGTAGGGTCAGTTGCCCTCGGTGGACTGGTAGGATGTTTTTACTGTCCTAACCAGTGCTCTACAACTGGTAAATCATAGGTCGTGGTATGTAGTGTCCTGTTTTTCGTTAGGAGTAACATATGTAACGGCAGCAGGCTACCTTTCTTGCTCGACGAAGGAAGGAAATGTTTTATTTAACGACGCACTCAACACATTTTATTTACAGTTATATGGCGTCGGACATATGGTTAAGGACTACACAGATAAGTAAAAACCCGCTGTCGCTACTTTATGGGCTACTCTTTTCCATTAGCGGCAAGGGATCTTTTATATGCACCATCCCACAGACAGGATAACACATACCACGGCCTTTGATATACCGGTCGTGGTGCACTGGCACCGGCCTCGGTGGCGTAGTGGTTAGGCCATCGGTCTACAGGCTGGTAGGTACTGGGTTCGGATCCCAGTCGAGGCATGGGATTTTTAATCCAGATACCGACACCAAACCCTGAGTGAGTGCTCCGCAAGGCTCAATGAGTAGGTTTAAACCACTTGCACCGACCAGCGATTCATAACTGGTTCAACAAAGGCCATGGTTTGTGCCATCCTGCCTGTGGGAAGCGCAAATAAAAGATCCCTTGCTGCTAATCGGAAAGAGTAGCCCATGTAGTGGCGACAGCGGGTTTCCTCTCAAAATCTGTGTGGTCCTTAACCATATGTCTGACGCCATATAACCGTAAATGAAATGTGTTGAGTGCGTCGTTAAATAAAACATGTCTTTCTTTCTGGTGCACTGGCTGGAGCGAGAAATAACCCAATGGGCCCACCGACGGGGATCGATCCCAGACCGACCGCGCATCAAGCGAACGCTTTACAACTGGGCTACGTCCCGCCCCTGCTCGACGAAGTGTTAGATACCATGGCTCAGTTGTTCGAAGCATAATTGAATTAAAGGTCCTATGTCAAAGTTGACACTACAATATTTCGTTATTTTCATATTTATTTGTAATAAATAACTACAAATTAATGGATCCCACATTCATCTCTTCATAATAAATATAGTATGGCCACCACCTTGGGTGTTGGGGGGGGGGGGGGGGGGTCAGTTAACCGCAGAACATTATGGGTAAAAGTGTATTGAATGTGTACGCATAAAGCAGTGACGTCACTAGTTAATGCGTGTGCCACACTGGTAAATGGAATTATTTCGTTGTAATTGTTATAGGCATATAGCTGAAGGTATAAACTTTATGTTTCAAAACAAAAATTAATAAATATATTTGGCGGGAACCTCCATTATTGGAACTGTGACATAGCACCTTTAACCCTGGATTAGTCCAATAGTTTTCTTTTAATTATTTTAGCAAAAATAAAATAAATAAATTTTGATTTGATTATGCATGGATAACTTTGGTTATTCTAAATCAAGTTTTAAATGTATTGTTTCAGTTATTATTTGTACTGTTTGAATTCATGTTTTTGAAATTTTCTCTGTTAACCACTGGTTAGGCTAACTAATATTTTAACTTCATTCTACAGTGCCCACAATATGAAACTTTAAGACATAAATTAATTAAACAAAACTATTATAAACATCCTAGTGTCTTCAAATTAATACAGCCTTTAACTACTGAAAATAATAAGGAGATAAATGACCTTGAAAAATATTTATTACAGGCGAATCGAAGTAGAGACCAGTTCTTACAAACACTTTAACTACTTATACATGGTTATTTATATATTATTATAAATACCCATATGCCCTTTTATTATCAATAGAAGTTAATGATACTGTACCTTAATATTAAATTATATTATATTACCACATTGCTATACTATACTACATGCGATTTTAATTATAGCTTAACAATATCTGTGTGCATGTTTAAGTCACTCTCCACCATTGCACTGCACTATTGTATATACATGTATATATTAATTTATATGTTCAATACTGTTTTTATGCCATTAGGGTCAACTCCAACAAGAGCCTTATGTGTTGGAAAGATGCATACCCGGACCACCAACACATACTGACACTTAATCAATAGTTTTACAGAACTATTTGCAGTTACAATTTTAGTGGCGACAGGTAATATTCCACAATACCGGTATGTATTTATAGGTCTAGACAGCGTCAATTAATTGGCTCGTCTGGTTACCAATCAAATACACACCTGTCAATCAGAAATCACAGGTAGAAGCAACTAACAGCATAGACCAATTAACTAAGAAAACACTCCGTGTATCATTTCAGTACGTAGGTTAATGCATGAGGAAAACATTGTTAATTGTTTCGACTTGTTGTTTAGCCACTTTGACAATGGTATTTTATTTTGTATTGAAAAATAATATATATATAGTGCTGAATATACTTACTGTTGGCTTACTGGGATATGTATTATTACAGAACATTGCACTGTATGACTATTTATCATCCCGCAAAAAACAGGTAGATTGTGTTTCTCTAGTTCTAAGGCTCATTCCTGACGTGACGCGTTAAGTATTACGTAACCACCAGCTCGCCAGAGGGCGTACTCACTGAGATGGTACAAAAAGGCTGCGCCCGTTATATATAATAGTCGTCACATTTAACCGCTTTAGTAATTAACTATACGATTATACGTGTTGATATTAAGCAATAATGTGCATTATATATCGTTGAATATGCATACCAGGCCAAATGCCTTAATTGTCCTCTCCTTTAACACAATAAAGAACTTGAACTTGAACTTGAAGCTCCAGAAAAATATTTCTTTTCTTTCCCAAAAAAAATGCTGTTGTTTGTAGTCACTAAATAAGTTGTTAAAGTTCAATATAAAACGGGTACTGTTTAAGAAATTGATTTTAAATCGATCAAGGTTATTTTGGATCGATGCCAACTACTGTTGCCAATATCATGAAAATGCGGTCATTAACTAAATTAATTACCCACGGAATGCGCTCAAGACTTATCGACGGGGGTAAACCTAACCTTATACACATTGTCACAAATATGAAAAACTTCTTTCTGTGGTGTGTATGATGGACTGGTGAGTTAGTAAATAACATTTCAGCCAGATTAGCATAATGCATTCATGAACTGACCTCGCTATGCATCTAGAAACGTGTTAAGACACTTAACAGTGATTTGGTCAACCGTTATAATATATCAGCGGTGGTCTGTCGTGTGCATATTTACATTTGTCAAACCAGTCTTGGGAGTCACTCCTACACTACCCCTGCAATTGCCCACGGCAATCGGCAATGCCGTGGAGATTGCCGTGGAGTTTGTAATTCTCCACGGCACTTTTTTTCTTCTTTTGTTTTTGCTGTGAAATATATTTGATTTCATTTTAATGTTTTTTTCCCCCGTAGACTGTCACAGTCCTGTATGCGGATCATGAAGAAGGCGCCGTTCTTGGAGTGACAGTCCTCTTACAGAGAAAACACACATGTGAAAGTAATGAATGGTAAAGCAGCGACTTTGCTAACGGTCTAGAAAAAGATCAAATTTATGGGATACATTTGAAAGGTTCGGGGGTTTTCTTCTTCTCCTTCTTCTCCTTCTTCTTCTCCTTCTTCTTCTTTCTCTTGCTTTGTGAGGTGTTTTTTTTAATATATATTTTTGGTTGGTAGGATTTTTGTGGGGGTTGGGGTTTGGGTTGGGGTTTTTTGTTGTTGTTGTTGTTGTTGGGGTTTTTGTTGTTGATTTTTTGTCCAACATTTTCAGATTAAAAAAAAATATATATATATGTAATAATTTTTATGTTCATTGTTTTGTTTTAATTGATCTGCGAGCAAGTGGATACTTGAGTTTCTGTCTGCTACATGTACAATGTGATTTGTAACTGTTAAATATTCCTCTCTAACCGATATCCACTTAACACTGAATATGTGTGAAGTTTGACAAGTTTAGTCTCTGTTTAGGTACTACCCGGGCGGCTTATTAAGGATCTGACGTGAATAATTTAAACCTGGCCACGTGTTATAGTTATTGAAAAATGTAGTCACGTTTTACTTATCAACACTGTAAAAAGTGGCACAGGGTTATTATATTTATTGTGTATTTTAATGTCCACATCTCTCGACTGTCCTCCGAGTGTGAGATAACCTTGTAAACATGTTATCTGTGAACACGTTTTAATGTTATACAAGTGGAAGGACAAAAGCCAGCAGGTTGTTGTACTCTGACAGTTCTACACTTATGATCATAAGTGTACGGGCTCTCATTTTTTGTAAGTGGAGGGGGGGGGGGGGGGGGGGGGTGCAGGCTGGTTATTGCCCGAAAATGCCCGAATCTGGATAACAACATTTATTCATATTAGCATTATTTCCAAACAGCTATATAGAGTTGCAAACGAATCACAACGCATTTTTATATGGATTTCAACTAATTTTGCGGTTAGAATGATGAAAATACATGGTAAAAAGGTCTCAGGTTAGCATATTTTGCCCGAATATCTCTATCATTTTTGCCCGAATTTAAGGATTTGCTCCAGTCTCGTACACTTATGTTTGTGATTTAAGGTTGACTTACACCATATCAATTCCCACTGGTAATAATATTATCATGTTCTAATAAAACTGATAAAACCAGACATATAAAGAAAGAAGTTTCCTGTAATTAATTTTGATGCAAAAATGTGGGGTGTCAAACAAAGCGTTGACAATTAAGTGTGTGTGTGTGTGTGTGTGTGCGTGTGTGCGTTTGTAGTGGTACACTCAGCTCATAGATCCACAAAGACAATAAACAACATAGCGTGGTATATTTTATTTGAAGTTCAACTTCAGGTCCCATAAACAGTTTCATAGTTGTTGGGGTTTTTCATCTTGATTCATCCAAAAACTGAGTTTGCATATATTCAATGGGCGTCGAAACGTGATGGGCACTCTTCAACCCTGAAGCTGACGGAGCGCAAAGTAGCCCAGTGTTAAAGCGTTCGGTTAAGGTGCGGAGGGTCTAGGATCGATCCCTGTCGGTGGCTCCACTGGTATATCGAAGGCTGTGGTATGTGCTATCGTGTCCATGGGATGCATATAAAAAATCCCTTGCTACTATATATATATATGTCAGAATTACCAAATGCTTGACATCCAATAGCCGATGATTGATAAAGCAATCTGCTCTAGTGGTGTCGTTAAACAAAAGTGAAACTGACATGGTCAGAATATTCACCCCCTCCTCACTTGAAGGACGAATAAATAACAGCCTTTCCATTCGACAGTTGCTGACATCTTCGGACGCTTATGTATTTGAATGGTTTATTTTCTAAAAGCAAATTAAAGGGTACATTACCTCTAACATTATAACTAACTACATTAATTAGTAAAGTGGCCATGACATTATGAAGTCATCCCGGTACGAGCGAAGATAGCCGAAAAGTCTGAGACAATTTCCACTGTGCTCCAATAGTGCCACTGATGGCTATTGATCGTAGACACGTCCGATCAATAATCGTGGAATCAAGTGGATAGACAAGGATACTGATAAGTCACACATCTCAATCTGGTTTGGGGATAAGAGCGCATATGATTAACCCATGGTGGACAGAGAATGGAGAGATAACGGTTCAAGAACCAGAGCGAAAATACGTACGAATTAATTATACTTCTTTCTAACATTTTTCTGTGATGAATCGTAGGCGACGGCTGGCAGAGGGAGTTAGATATTAATACTCCTTTCAACTAAGGGGAGGCAATGCTTAATCTTCAGATTTGTGAACGGAAGGGAAAATAATTGCTGTTTAATGAAACGCCAGTGGGCCTACAGTTTCGGCTAAAATTTTGTTTTTTTAACGACACCGCTAGAGATCATTGATTTCACATAGGTTACTCCTATAGATAAAGCAGCAAAAAAATCTTATATAGGCATATGCGCTTTCTCAAAGACAAGAGAGTACATAACATGGCCTTTGATGTATCAGTCGTGGATTACAGTTTGGAACGTGAACATATATGTTAAAAACTAGTTCATAAAGGGCAATGATCTTGCGACCCATCACACCCCTGGCAAGCGCTTTATCACTGAGATACATACCTTCTCTTTCCAAGTTTAATATAATGTTAACTGTGAGAGAATTAGAGAAGAAACTCGCTTGTGACACATAGGCTGCTTTTAACGATTTGCTTCTAAATATCTTTTTTTTATATGGCAGAATATAGGCTATCACAGTATTTGACAGACAAGTCGGGGAACACTGGCTGAAACCGACCACTGGTCAAATTAGAAAGATTTTCTCTGGAGACACGATATGTCGTCTGCTCAACTCAAGATCTACCTTCGGCGACCTCCAGGTCCAAGTGGACAGTAAGATCGAATTTCAATCAGCCCGGATCATCTGTGATTGGTAGATTAGTTCATGACAGTCCGTTTAGGTGTTCAATTATAGACGACGACGCTCTCGACTTATCAAATAGGGGGCTAATTCAGTTTGTCGGCAGTCCGTGAGCCTATATACGTTTACGTAACACGCAGTGCTATTTTAGATGCTATGGTGTTTAGTGAAGTTTTATGTTTTAACTCAGGTGAGACTGATAAACGATTTATCTGACTGTCTGTCTATCTGTTTGTCTGTCTGTCTGTCTGCGTAATCCGTAACCATAACTTTTTATGCAAATAGGGTGAGTTGAAGATAAAGTTTGTTTCGTTTACAACACCACTAGAGAACATTGATTTATTCATCATCGGTTATTGGATGTCAAACAATTCATAATTCCGACATATAGTTTAAAAGGAAACAAGGAACTACATTTTTTTCATTAGTAACAACAGATTTTTTATATGCACTTACCCCCACAGACAGGACAGCACATACCATGATCTTTGATTATTGAGTTGTGGAGAACAGATTAGGACAGAATATATGTGAATAGATCCCATGTATCCACGCATGCGTCGCCGTACAAATGTGTGTATTCATCTCGTATTCGATCTCTGTTCATTATGAATTACGGATACGGATTACGAATTACGCATACGGAATAGGGACAAATGGAATATGCGCTTTAGGCAGAGCACCCATTCGTGTCTGGATCAACGTCCGTGTAGGTTTGAAATAAATGTCCGTATACATCAGTGAAAGCTGTGTATTGAGACTTCCGGTTTCTGCAAAAGGGTACAACAATGAACCTTTATCGACTTAGTAAAAGTCCTTCGTATGTTGGTAATGTCTATGACGCAAACAAATATCGGGCGATAATATATTTTTATTGTGTATTAGTAGTATTTGTAGTAGTTGTAAAGGCTCTGTTAATAGTCGGCAACGTGTCATAATGGCAGCAGCCTCGGGGGATGTTTCGTTCAGATGTGCACTGCTGTAGTATTAATTCTAGGGACGGGCGTAACATGTTTCTATGGAGGGGGTGCAACATTTAAAAAAAGACAAGACAACTTGCAGTATTCGGAGGGGATGCAACTTTTAAAAAGAACCCTACGGTATGAAAAAGTCATTAGCATGTAATATATTTATGTTAATCGTCCACCGAAATATCAAGCTAAACAAGATATCACATGTTCCCAACTAGAAGCCATTAAATGACAGATGTATTCATTTGCTAAACACTGGAGTTTTTTGGAGGGTGGGGGTGGGGGTGGGGGTGGGGGTGGGGGCGGTACGTAGCCCAGTGGTAAAGCGCTCGCTTGGTGTGCAGTCGGTCTGGGGTCGATCCCCGTCGGTGGACCCATTGGGCTATTTCTCGTTCCAGTCAGTGAACCACGACTGCTATACCAAAACCCGCGGTATATAAAAGATCTACTTTCTACTAATAGAACAATGTAGCGGATTTCCTCTGTAAGACTATATGTCAAAATTGCCAAATGTTTGACATCCAATAGCCGATGATTAATAAATCGTTAAACAAAACAAACTTAAACGTTTTGGGGCAACTTCGGCTTCTAGTGGAGAGTGCACACACACACACACACACACACACACACACACACACACACACACACACACACACACACACATATATATATACACATACACACACGCGCGCACACACACACACACACACACACACACACACACAATACCCTCCCCTTGGATCCACACAAACCTTTTGGGGCAACTTCGGATTCTAGTGGAAAGTGCACACACACACACACACACACACACACACACACACACACACACAATACCCTCCCCTTGGATCCGCGCTCGACTATTGAAAGACAGACGTCGTGTATTATCTGTATGAGTCTGGTCTTCAAGTGAGATAGGTTTGAGCAGACATCCTCCGACATTAGTTAGTGCTATCAGCATCATTCTTCCTCACTTGTACAGGATATTGATTTTCCTGTGGGAATCTTCTAACGGTTTTTTTTTTAGAGTTACTCTCTTCACGTCTATCGAATTTCCTGATGTGGAGGGTGTACCAGTTTTGGGTTAGTAGCCGGAAAATCCCATGGCAGCATATCTTAAAGAATGCTGGAAGAACTAACTTTACAGTGATGCTGGGGTGCATGTCATCACATCTGTCTGGAAAAAAAGAAGTTAAAATTACATTACATTTTGTTTTGTTTAACAACACCACTAGAGCGCATTGATCAATTAATCATCGGCTATTGGATGTCAAACATTTGGTAAATCTGACATACAGTCTTACAGAGAAAACTCGTTACATTTGTTCATTAGTAGCAAGGGATCTTTTATATGCACCATCCCACAGCCAGAACAGCACATACCACGGCTTTTGATACACCAGTCGTGGTGCTAGAACGAGAAATAGCCCAAAGGGCAACCGACGAGATCGTTTCTACACTGACCACGCATCAGGCGAGCACTTTACCAATGGGCTACGTCCCGCCTCTGCCCCTGAGGTAGATTGTTAAACGACCAAAGAGCGCCCCTACACGACATGCACGGCGGAGCAGGGGGGGGGGGCTAATTTCCCCATCAATAATTCTGAATCAAAAATATTATTGGTAGCATACTGCCACCCCCCCCCCCCCCCACCCCCCTCATAAACTCAGTCACCCCCATGTCCACTTGCTTCCGCCTTGCCTGCACAATAGTACAAACCAATAGGCTATTACATTGGAGTCCATTTGTTATCGTCTATGTCCATTTTCCACACAAGACTATAGTACATCACACCCATTATTAAACTCGATAGTTAAATATTAGCAACGTACATCCTGTGGTAACGAATCAGTGAACAAACATGATTATTTGTATTGAGAACTATTTTTACATGTTGTATAAATCCGCCCACGATGCTGAATTAACGTCATGCAAAAAAATCAATAATCGAGATTTGTATACACGTGATAGCTGTTAAGTGAGACAGGGGTTGACCCTACAAACCCCCATAATCATCACGCTTTGGCGGCGATTTTATATTTTACGTCTTACAAGACCGCCGGTGGACCTATTGGGCTATTTCTCGTTCCAGCCAGTGTTCCACAACTGTTGTAACAAAGGCCGTGGTATGTACTATCCTGTCTGTGGGATGGTGCATATAAAAGATCCTTTGCTACTAATCAAAAAGCGTAGCCCTTGAATTGGCGACAGCGGGTTTCCTCTCTCAATATCTGTGTGGTCCTTAACCATATGTCTGACGCCATGTAACCGTAAATAAAATGTGTTGAGTGAGTCGTTAAATAACAATGTCCTTACTTCTTTCTTACTCGACCTTTACGCTGGTAACACTGATAAACTAATATAATGATTTTATTTACGATGAGATTCGATAGTTGCGATGTCCGTATCCGTGTACGTATGTGTACACGTGGTCTTTGTAGTCAACACGTGTGGCAAAATACGACTATTCCTTTCACCATATAACTCTTTAGTGTGTTCTCGCTCCAGCCAGTGCACCACGACTGATACACCAAAGGCCGTGGTATGTGCTATCCTGTCTTTGGGATGGTGCATATAAAAGATCCCTTGCTACTAATAGAAAAGATGTAGCGGGTTTCCTCTCTAAAACTATATGTCAAAAAAAACAAATGTTCGACATCCAATAGCCGATGATTAATAAATCAATGTGCTCTAGTGGTGTCGTTAAACAAAATAAACAAACTGTGTGTGTGTGTGTGTGTGTGTGTGTGTGTGTGTATGTGGTTAGTAATAAACAGGGGCGGATATGGGCTTTTTTAGGGGTGCGTGCAACGTTTAAAAGGGGCACATCCAGTAATCAGGAAGGGTTGAAACGTTTAAAAGGGGCACATCCAATAATCAGGAAGGGGTTGAAACGTTTAAAAGAGTACCTACAATATGTATTGACTATAAGGTAATGTTACACAGAAATATCAAGCTGCTAAAGATATTACGTTCCTAGTAAATAAAGAAAATAATAAATGCTGTCCATCTGCTCAACACTGGATTTTTCGGGGCACTTTTTAAGTGCTATATAAACATCAGAACAAAAAACTCGTGTGTTGGCCAAAATCAATAGACTGAACAGATTGTAAGTAATGACATGTAAAACAATGGTGTGAACGCAGTAATAGTCGAAACTGATTCACACTATGTATACCCATTAACCAGAAACGGATCCAGGGGAGGGGACTGGGGGTGCGCTCCCCTCTAAGTACCATTTAAAAATATATATATACATGTACTAGTATAATATCTCTTTTTAATGCATGTTAGTGTATTTTGGAATGCCATTGGTGTGCTTTTTTCACGCTGCACCCTTCCCTGGAAACATTTTGCAACCGCCCTTGTAACACCCAGGGTTAGCGGCTATAAAGTAAATTACAATATTGCGACACGTGGTCTACACAGTCCGACTGAAAAGTGAAACCCTTTGACGTCATATGCTTTATCTTACCATCGATTAACTATCGGTTTATTAACAGTCAGGGGCTTTCCTGCAGCAAATCAGACTAGTTGTGGAATATAGGTTAGAACGGGAAAACCATGTGAGACTGTCGATGGTTATATCGACCCCACAGCTTATCGTACGTCATGAAAGCTCCAAGCCAAGTATCAAATACTGATCATGTGGATAATAACTTGATTTTATTTTTAATTCATGTACACCTCGAATGCACGGAGTAAGGGAGACAACTGTACCATAACAAGCTGTGTGTAGCGATCTTGAGTTGTTATTTCGCATGTTGATCTCAAAGAAGATTTCTCAGACCATGGATTAAATTTGTTGTATTGTCAGAACATATTAATGTAAGTAAGTTGGTTCAACTGAATTATGTACATAAGTTGTCTTTCTGACTACCCGTCTGACAGTTGTGTTAATATTTGACTCAACGCTGTCATATAGGCTACTCTTGCCGAATAGCAGAAATGAATATTTTATATGCACTTTCTCACAGACTACAGCACGTACCACGGAAAGAAAGAAATATTTTATTTAACGACGCACTCAACACATTTTATTTACGGTTATATGGCGTCAGACATATGGTTAAGGACCACACAGATTTTGAGAGGAAACCCGCTGTCGCCATTACATGGGTTACTCTTTCGATTAGCAGCAATGGATCTTTTATTTGCGCTTCCCACAGGCAGGATAGCACAAACCATGGCCTTTGTTGAACCAGTTATGGATGACTGGTCGATGCAAGTGGTTTACACCTACCCATTGAGCCTTGCGGAGCACTCACTCAGGGTTTGGAGTCTGTATCTGAAATAAAAATCCCATGCCTCGACTGGGATCCGAACCCAGTACCTACCAGCCTGTAGACCGATGGCCTGCCACGATGCCACCGAGGCCGGTACACACGTACCACGGAGTTATACGTCGTGGAGCACTGTATGGAACGGACGGTGGGAATGGGTCTACCAAGAACAATGAAACCAACCGGGGACGGATCTAGGATTTTGACAATGTGATGTTTAGTGTTTACAGCTACTACTGTACAGCAATGAAGGGTCATGTGTTGGTGTCGAGTGAGGGTAACTCAATAGTAAACACAGCTCAACAAAGTGGATCTAAACTCTCTAAACCCCTACTGGATCCGCCACCACTGTATGACCTATCGAATCTCAGGTGAGCACTTTTCTACTGGACTACACCTGGCTGCTTTGATGTCAATGAGCCTAGTGTTGTACATTAATGTAATGCTTTATGAATATCCTGTAAAATATATTGTAGTCCATTGATAAAATTATATGTGAGCATCAAATTGTGGTGGCAGCGGGTTTCCTATTTATTTCACGCATGTACTGAGGTGTCGTTAAACAAACATTCCTTTCCTTCAAATAATAATGTTGAGTTATCTTAACTCCAATAAATGTAAATGTGATTTTTTTTTTTTTTTTTTTACAATTCATATACTGTTTATGCTCCTTGATGTACAGGAAACAGATTTTTTAATCAAATTAATTATTATGTACATTATTTATCAATATGTCAGTTAGCTCGAGTGTCCTCTAGCGTTATTCTGTTTAATATGTGAGAATTGATATAGCTAAAGGCCACTCGAACTATGTGCAGATATGCACTTAAAACTCGCTTGACTAGCCTCCCATCATTTCATTTTCACCATTTATGCCTAAGGTTTGATCCGCATTCGGAGGGGGGGGGGGGGGGGGGGGGGAACAACTGTAAAATCTTCCCAGTCTATTCCCCCTAGCCAATACAGTTTACTGGCAGTTTACACGACCTAAATCGGAGCCTGATGATATAAATGCACCGCATGTGACAAATTACTAAATAAAGACCAAATCACGGATGCGTAGTGGGAAATGTATGAGGAAGTGTGAATTCAGACACACACACACAAACACACACACACACACACACACACACAACACAACACAACACAACACAACACAACACAAAACATACTTCTTCCAACTTTTTAAATATTACTGATCATAAATTGTAATATTAAGTTTAATATTAAGAAAACTGATTTGTTCATGAAAATTAATCCATTCACTAATTCATTTATCCATTCGGAAGCTATTCACTCACTCATCTAGTTACTTATTATTTTACATGCTCGTCTCTTTTGCCAAGATATACACAGTATACGGACGTGAATTATGTCGTATTATTATTGGTACGGATGATATTACTATTATTTTAATATTATTACTGTTGGTATTATTATTATTATTATTATTATTATTATTACTGGATTAATATCGCCAAATGGCATTTCTACTCTACTCATTTATTTACTTATTAATTAATTTATTTATTTATTTATTATTTATTTACTTATTTACTTACTTATTCAATTATAATTTTTTAAATTTTTTTTATTTATTTATTTATTTATTCATCTATTCACCTGTCATTTCGTTATTTATCTATCTGTTTAAAATCCTACCTATTTACTTATAAACATATTCATATACAAAATCGTTCTTCAACAAATACATTAAGTTATTAAACTTATTATTATTATTACCATTACTGGACTACTATTTCATCAAGGAATTACTACTCTGTTCATTTATTCATTCATTCATTCAGAGATTGATTGATTAGTTAATTGATTGTTAGAACTATAATCATTATTTGATATTTTATTTTTTTAATTGTAAAAGGTCTGGGGCAAGGGACTCGTGAACTTTGACCTATGGGTTATTTTTTACATTTATTAATGCTGACTTTGTCCTTATACTTATTTTTACACTTTATCTTCTTCTCCTCTCTCAAATACAAATTTGTACCTCTAGTTCTGTCATGCTGCTGTTATTACATTGAAACTTACATTGTTAATAAGGTTATTGAGTTAAATAGTGTCTTGTTTATCAGTCATGTACGTTGTCATAGAACATATACATATCAGCTTTATGAACTTAGTAATGGCGTTATTGCAAATTATTACAGTTAATTGTCAAGGTTTGGGAAATCCAGAGAAAAGAAGAGATGTGTTTAATTATTTAAAAAAAAAACAATTTCATATTTATTGTCTACAAGATACACATTTCATTTTTGAACTAGAGCCATATATTCAAACTCAGTGGGGATATAAATGTTTATTTAGTTCATATTTAGGGAATTCTAGGGGTGTGGCTATTTTGTTTAATAATACTTTTGAATATGAAATACATAAAATGAAATCTGATCATGCAGGTAATTTCATAATAATAGATATAACTATAGAAGGTGAGAGGATTACACTTGTAAATATCTATGGACCAAACGAAGATAGTTCCAATTTTTATTAAAATATTTTTGACCTTATAGAAGATTTTCAAAATGAAAACTTTATTATTTGTGGAGACTTTAATATAGCATTAAATCATGATCTGGACACTAGAAACTATATACCGGGTACATATAAATAACCCAAGAGCCAGAGATGTATATTAGAACATTTTGAGAAATTTGGTTTTAAAGACCCATTCAGAGAACTACACCCTAACTTGAGGAAGTATACTTGGACTAAAAAAAAATCCACTTAAACAAGCGAGGTTGGATTTTTATCTTTTATCTGAAAATCTAATGGCTAACGTAAACAAGGTAATGTTTGAAAGAAGTTATCGATCTTATCATTCAGGTGTAGTACTGCAATTAAAGTTCTGTCATTTCCAAAGAGGTAGAGGGTTGCGGAAATTTAATAACTCGTTACTAAGAGATAAAAACTATATTAATGTCATTAAAGAGACAGTTAGAGATATCAAAAGTCAGTATGCCGTACCTGTTTATAATTTAGAGAACATTAGCAATATTTCTAACAAAAATATTCAATTGACCATTAATGATCAGCTCTTCCTAGAAATTCTGTTAATGGAAATACGAGGGAAAACAATATCATATTCAGTTTTTAAAAAGAAAACAGAAAATATACTAGAGACTAAAGTAACTGAAGAAATTAAACAATTAGAAGAAGATGAAAACCAGATTAACTCAGAAATATTAGAACAAAAACGAAACGAATTAATAGAATTAAGAAAAAACACATTAAAAGGCAAATTTGTCAGATCAAGAGCGAATTGGATCGAAGAAGGAGAAAAACCTACTAAATACTTTTGTAACATGGAATCACGGAACTATACTAGTAAGCTAATTTCTAGAATAGAGTTAGGTAATGGACAAATAATAACCAATCAAAAAGATATCTTAGAAGAAACAAAACGATTTTACCAAACTCTCTACTCCGAAAGAAATAAGCAAATTGACGATGACTTTATGGAAACTATAACACATATCAATTTTAACAAACTCAGTAATGATGAAGCAGAAGAACTAGAAGGTGAAATTAGTTATTCTGAAGCATTAACTTTTCTCAAAAATATGAAAAATGACAAAAGCCCTGGTTCAGATGGATTTACAGCAGAGTTTTTCAAAATTTCACATACATTCAAACTTCTTAGAACATGCATCTTTAATCAAAGCAGTTAAAACCTTTATGCATTGCACATTGTCAAGTATCAACAACCAACAGGTTAACACCTTAAATCCTATATTTCCTTTTAAATTGGAGTTATTTTTTAAAACTACAAAAGGGTGCAAAGAAATGCATAATATTTTAAACAAATCGACAATAGTGCCAACTTCCCAAAGAAAATATTACAATTTAGGTTTCATACTATCATTACAGGAGTGGGAAAAAGTATATAATTTACCATTTATATGTTTAAAAGATACAACTTTACAGTGTTTTCAGTATAGAATTCTACATCGAATAATCACGACAAACACGTTCTTATATAAAATATAATATACTCTTCAAAAAAAGAAACGCAAAAGGGTACAAATGGGTTATAACTCCGATTTTATGTTTCCTACCGGTTCATGCTTTGTGAATATAAGGTCATTGCATGTCCCAAACACATTCCCACGGTTACATTCGATAAAACGCAGCTACTGTACAATAAAGTTCCAAAATGTGAATATTCGCAAAAACGCAGCCACGTGCAAACCATGTCACCACTGCACGTGCGTTGTCTGCACGTGCAACATGAACACCGACAGTATAAAAGTGCAGGGTGTTCGCTTGCCTGGCCTCTGTATCTGGCCGACAGTTGACAATCCAGGACATGCCACGTCTCAGTGAACCGCAGAGAAACAATGCCATCGGCCGACTAGACGCAGGCGAATCCAGAACGGCCGTTGCCAGGGCATTCCATGTGTCCCCAAGCACCATCTCCAGACTGTGGGACCGTTACCAGCAACATGGATCAACACGTGACCTCCCTAGATCCGGTCGACCACGGGTCACTACCCCCGGGCAGGACCGCTACATCCGGGTACGCCACCTTCGGGAACGATTAACTACCGACACCTCCACAGCCGCAGCAATACCAGGTTTGCGCAGGATATCCGACAAGACCGTACGGAACCGCCTACGTGAGGTAGGAATTCGTGCCAGACGTCCAGTTCGAGGTGTCATCTTAACACCACAACACCGTCGACTCTGACTGCAGTGGTGCCAGATTCATCGACAATGGCCTCAACTGCGATGGAGACAGGTGTGGTTCAGTGACGAGTCCCGATTTCTGCTCCGACGTCATGATGGAAGATGTCGCGTGTATAGGCGGCGTGGTGAACGTTATGCAGCAAACTGCGTGCAGGAAGTGGACAGATTCGGCGGGGGTAGTGTCATGGTGTGGGCAGCCATCTCACACACTGGCAGAACTGACCTGGTCCACGTGCAGGGCAACCTGAATGCACAGGGCTACATTGACCAGATCCTCCGGCCACACATCGTTCCAGTTATGGCCAACGCCAATGCAGTGTTCCAACATGACAACGCCAGGCCTCACACAGCACGTCTCACAACGGCTTTCCTACAGAACAACAACATTAATGTCCTTCCTTGGCCATTGATATCACCGGATTTGAGCCCAATTGAGCATCTATGGGACGAGTTGGACCGACGCCTCCGACAGCGACAACCACAGCCCCAGACCCTGCCCGAGCTGGCAGCAGCCTTGCAGGCCGAGTGGGCCACCATCCCCCGGGATGTCATCCGTACTCTGGTTGCTTCAATGGGCAGGCGGTGCCAGGCAGTTGTCAACACACACGGAGGCCACACCCGGTATTGACTCCAGATGACCTTGACCTTGGTGGTGTGTCCTATCACTTACTCACAATGGACTAGAGTGAATTGTGAACAATCCTGCAACATTTGGTAATTATCGGACACACACGAATTCAATAATTAAATCAATTCTCCAAATGTTACGACAATGTGGTTTTGCGTTTCTTCTTTTGAAGAGTATACATAGAATCAAATGTTTGCGATTTTTGTCATAGACAACCAGAAACATTGGAGCATTTGTTCTATGGCTGCTCTAAAGTCTTTCTTTTATGGAAGGAAATTGAACAATGGATTCAGGACAACGGCGAACATACACAACTCGATAAACAGACAGTCTTGTTTGGAATCATAAAGAGGGAAAAAAGCAAGATGGTATTTATTAATTGGCTCATTATCAATGTTAAATACTATATATATAGATCTAAAATGCAGAAACATGGACCTAACATATATGCTTTTTTAAATATTTTAAAAGATAAAATAGAAATTGAAAAATATATACTTCTAAAAAATTGTAAATTTCAAGAATTTGAGGAATATTGGGCACCTTGGTCCAGATACCTTGAAACAAGACATGGCAATACAATGTTCTAGAGGTATTTCAATACAAATATGTTTTTTCTTTCGAAATTAAAGTATTTAATTCACTCTTTCTTTCCTTCTTCCTTCCTTATCTTCTCTTTTCTCCCTTTACCATTTCCTTCAAATCTTTCCTCTACCTCTATCTTCACTGTTAACCCCACATATTAGTGAACTCCATGTTTTCATGTATTCATGCTTATTAATATTATTATATTGATTCTAATTACACTATTTTATATATAAATAATGTTCATATGTACTTATAACATGGATGTAAGGTAGTGAAATCAGGGTCCCCAACCCTGACACTGCCATACTTGTGTCTGGGGACAATAAATTAAAAACAAATGTAAAAAAATATATAATAAAAAAAAAAAAAAAAAAAAAGAACACTGATGACAACATTTAAAGATATGCTATGTATTTTATGGGGTACACAAAAAGCCTGTAATAGACTTGTACCCTGGTTGATCGTCCTCGTGATCTAGCATCAGATACAGCATATTTTTTATTCATGCTTCTAAAACAAGCACTGCTCATACATTAGTTCACATCTGTGCTCAAATATTAACAAACTAAATGTATAACTGAAACACATGCAAATCAGTTATTATATGACGTATTCAGTCTATAAATAAATATGCATGTATCCACATTATTAAAGGCGTGGATCCTAGTTTTAGCTCATGCAGGTTGCATAGTACCAAAGAAGAGAGTACCGTGTCAAAGTTTGACGTGCACCGAGTAAAAGCAGCTGTGGGTGTGATTGGTAGTAATATGTGACGTGCACGGAGTAAAAGCAGCTGTGGGTGTGATTGGTAGTAATATGTGACATTGATTATTTGTGCAAATACTATTATCCATTGACAATAAATAAATACACTTTTATTTGTTATACAGTTGTTATGCAGTATATACCAGAGGTTGAAACTAATGCGGGGTACCCCCAAAAATGGAACTGCAATTTTCAGCAAAAATGACGGTTGCTATTAAAAACATAAATTAAATCTCTTAAATGATACGTGACCCCCCATTTTCTTGCAGCTAGATTAGATGTGAGGTGCCACACTTTCTATTGCTGTACTTCCTGGGTGTGTTGAAACGCTGCTTATATCAGTTTTATTAGTAAACGTTAACATTATCGGCAATAGGAATTGATTTGGTCTAATGGACCGGCCTCGGTGGCGTCGTGGCAGGCCATCGGTCTACAGGCTGGTAGGTACTGGGTTCGGATCCCAGTCGAGGCATGGGATTTTTAATCCAGATACCGACTCCAAACCCTGAGTGAGTGCTCCGCAAGGCTCAATGGGTAGGTGTAAACCACTTGCACCGACCAGTGATCCATAACTGGTTCAACAAAAGCCATGGTTTGTGCTATCCTGCCTGTGGGAAGCGCAAATAAAAGATCCCTTGCTGCCTGTCGTAAAAAAGAGTAGCCTATGTGGTGACAGCGGGTTTCCTCTAAAAACAGTGTCAGAATGACCATATGTTTGACGTCCAATAGCCGATGATAAGATTAAAAATCAATGTGCTCTAGCGGCGTCGTTAAATAAAACAAACTTTACTTTACTTTTTTGGTCTAATGGAACCTGCAAATGAAAACTAAGTTAATCTACAAACCTGTAAAACATGTGGATAAAGTTATAATAGAGTGAAACTGGAGTATGTGAGATTTAAATGGGGATATAACATCTACAAATAGATTAGAGTCTTTTGAATAAACGTTACTTCTTAGAAGAACGTGCGTTTTTAGAATTATGAAATTATGTATTTCGGGGTATTACAAAACCTGGCTGACGAGAAACGAAAATGGACACATAAAATATAAGTAAATTCTCATTTTAATTATCAAACGGATCTAATATTAAAAAATACGTCGTTTGTCACTTTAAATGACTGTAGGCCTCAATAATCAGTATTCCATGTAAATGTCTGTTTAGTTGTACATATACACATGTTGTATGTACTGAATATGTGTAATATGTGTAACATGCTTTTGTTATGTAATTTCGTCAAGCTGTATTTGGAGCATTTTGTACAATAAAAATATTGATTATGCGACAAATGTTAGTATTGTCAAGCATGACCCTACTGTCAAAACTAGGGTCCGCGCCTTTAATTCGTCAAGCCCTATTTGGAGCGTTTTGTACAATAAAAATATTGATTACACGACAAACTTTAGTACTGTTCAGCACAAGATGTCCCCTGCGTGTCATAAAGGATTTCAATTCTTTTCAGCGACAGGAAAATGTTAACATTTTAAAAAGGAGGATCCAGGTTAGTTTGTTTTGCAGACGAGGTTACATGTAAATATGCACTAGCATTAACTTGTTTCTGTCAGCTCTTTGCCCTACGTGCTGGGATTGCAGAGTAAATACACACACTGACAGTTGCAGTGTTCAAATATACTATTCAATATAATGTAAGGGTCAAACAATTGTGTTTCTTTTTATCGCTGCTTCTGAAAACAGTTTTATGATAATTTAATAGGAAACTGGGGACCAATATTGATACTGCCTAGTATTAAAAGTTGGTGTGGTAAAACGCGCTGAAAGAGAAGCAACCATCTCAAGATATTTTCTCAAAGTTCTATAGCTTTCTAGAACATAATTATAATAATCTATATAATAGAATGAATGAAAGAAAGACAGAATTAATGAATGGATGGATACATGAATGAATAAATGAATGAATGAATGAATGAATGAATGAATGAATGGATGGATGAATGGATGGGTGAGTGGATGGATGGATGACTGAATGAATAAGTGACTGGATTAATGAATGAATGGATGAATAAATGGATGGATGGAAGGATGGATGGATAGATGGGTGCATGAAAGAATATATGAATGGATTGATTGATTGATGGATGAATGCATCAATGGATGGATGGATGAATGAATGGATGGATGAATTAATTAATCAATCAATATTTAACGACATAATATATAAGAGAAAACTGAACTGTTCTGTTCAAAGCTATCTGCTAGCAGCTATCAATGACTGGCATGAGTTTTTTCTCGCCCAGTTCTACTTAATTCGACTAGAGTCATCCCGCCCATTGCCAAATTAGCCTACTTGATCCGAACCGAGGTTTACCCCGCCCATTGCCAAATTAGCCAATTCTACTTGATTCAAAACGAGGTTCACCCCGCCCATAGCCAAAGTAGTCTTAATCCGAAACGAGGTTTACCCCGCCCATTGCCAAATTAGCCAATTTTACTTGATCAGAAACGAGGTTCACCCCGCCCATTGCCCAATCCTACTTGATCAGAAACGAGGTTTATCCCGCCCATTGCCAAATTAGCCAATTTTACTTGATCAGAAACGAGGTTTACCCCGCCCATTGCCCAATCCTACTTGATCAGAAATGAGGTTTATCCCGCCTATTGCCCAATTAACCAATCCTACTTGATCAGAAACGAGGTTCACCCCGCCCATTGCCCAATTAGCCAATCCTACTTGATCAGAAACGAGGTTCACCCCACCCATAGCCAAAGTAGTCTTAATCAGAAACGAGGTTTACCCCGCCCATTGCCAAATTAGCCAATTTTACTTGATCAGAAATGAGGTTCACCCCGCCCATTGCCCAATCCTATTTGATCAGAAACGAGGTTTATCCCGCCTATTGCCCAATTAACCAATCCTACTTGATCAGAAACGAGGTTCACCCCGCCCATTGCCCAATTAGCCAATCCTACTTGATCAGAAACGAGGTTCACCCCGCCCATTGCCCAATTAGCCAATCCTACTTGATCAGAAACGAGGTTCACCCCGCCCATTGCCCAAGTAGCCAATCCTACTTGATCAGAAACGGGGTTCACCCTGCCCATTGCCAAATTGCTAATTACTGTAGAACGTGGTAATAAGATTTAGTATTTGGCTGATAAAATTCGAAAGTTCCAGCAAGAAGCTACCTTTCGATCAAGTCAAATCAACCAATTAGCTTTATCTTCAATTTTGATGAACCATTCTAAATTATGTGTCAAAATTACCTTCCAGAAATTACACAACATTTTCTATTTGGCTTTAATCCCATGGGACATTTGCAAATTCAATACCACCAAAACCAACCCTCGCCCGCCACCGACCTTGGTCGGACTGCTTGTGCTACAACAGTTTGTTTTGAATGTGCACGTTAAAACCTATGGCCTGACCTGACCCAACCTGACCTGACCTGATCAAAGTTTGTTTAAATTACTAGTAGTCACGATTTTACATTTCAAAGAAAATTTTATACATATATGAAAATTGGTCAAAACGATATGCTGTCAAATGGGATCTCATCTATAGATGCCATATAATAGAATATTTAGATATATTTAAAGAGACTAAGAGACTGTATTGAGTTTGCTGCTATTGTAACATGTTTTCGACTAAAAGAATATTTTCAACTACTAAAACTTTTCATGTATAATACCTATGTCATTTTACTTCCAATACAAATATTAGTACGACCTAAAAAAATACTGTAAAGCACATTGGATATATGGACAGCGATATTCCATTTAATATATTATATAAATGTAGCCATTAAAACGTCTATTAGTCAAAAACATCTTACAACAATAGCAAACTCAGGACAGTCCATTTGGGTAATATTAAACCAAATAACATCTGGCTGGGTCAAAGTTCGAGACGTACCTACACGGGCGTAGGAATGTGCCAAAAAGTGTGTGTGTGTGTGTGTGTGCTTTTTAAAAAAATCGCTACTGCTACAAAGTAGGGGGGTGGGGCACATGCCTCCCTCTCCCTCTGCTTCCTACACCCAACGCCAGTGACCTAACTTTTGACAGGACAGTTATACCAAAAGTCCTGTCATTGGTGATAAATGTGACAGTGTTTGTTGTGATAAAATGTAGGTCCATCATGCCAGTAAATCTCTGTAGTTTAAATAGCCACATGTTACTACTGTCGTCTATGGGATTTGATTTGGAGCTATACACCCTTTAAGGCAATTTAATACATGAAGATTCCAACTGGGGGGAAACAATGTTTTGTGCTTCAAACGATTGTAACTTCATGTATACCACTGCTTTACATCAATTCTATTTAATCCAACTTGAAATAACCACTGTGCACCTATTCTTAATGAAGAATAATAAAAAAGAAATTTCCCCCAATTTTGTATTAAACGAGTTTTGTAACGTAAATAACTAAATAAATTGTCTGACTTATTTAACTATTCTTAACGACACCACAATCTGTGCGAATAGAACTCATCTAAAATCGTGATTTGCAAATAAATTGCTAATTTCTCTCCCGACACAGACACACTGATTACACGTTACTATCCGCATTTCTTGCGCTCCACTTCGATGTGAACACCATAACGACGAGACACATGACAAGCTCTATAAATTCCATGATCGTCAGGATGGAGACTCCCATCCACAGACCCAGCGTGCCGCCGATTTTAGCCAACAAGTCCATCAGCTCGTACGCCGGCAGCTGGCGGAATTCCACGATGCTCAGGTCCTCCAAGTAAACGTTGAGACGCAGGAGGTTCTGTCTGATGAGGTCTGACGCCCGTTCCACCTTGATGCGCTGCTTGATGGACGGTTTCTTGTTAGTCAGTGTGTGGTTGGTCTTGTTCATCACGTCAGACAGGGACTGGAAAGTGTCGTTGAGAAAGTGGTAGTTGATTCGGTCGCCGTACATTACCTTCAGCGCGTCTAGCTGGTAGAATTCCAGAGGCCAGTAGGACAGAGAGATTGATCGTAGATACAGAGTCTCGTGACAGGGCTGGTAACACCTGCAGGTGGCTTCGTAACTCCTGTCCTGCGCCATGCGGTCCCGAACGCGCATCTCGCAGGCGAGAGCGGGGTTGTGAATTCGCCGCGAGTACATCTCTTTGTATTTGAGACGCTTCCTCCAGTGGGGAACAGTTCCGCAGAACGATAACTGCGCGTACCGGACTTGGGGTAGGCTGGCAGATTTGCACCTGCACTTTCTCATCACTTCATTTTGCTTACAGATCTGCAGGCAGGCGAAAAACGAGTTTCTGTAGCGCCTGGTGCCAATTAGTTCACCATCGGAACAGTTTCCATAAGGTTGTGGCAGTCTGGTGTGGTGCACAATTTTTAATCCCACAGACGAGGAAAATCCAGGCGGCACATCGAAACCCTGGTCGACTGGGCTTGGCATCGTGGCAGGGGCGTGTATCACTACTCTCGTCCCGGCACTATAGCGAATATTAGAATTGATGTCATAGACTCCGTATAACCCTAACAGGGGTCGCTTGTTCTCTAAAGAAATCACCAAAGACAGACCGTGTTGTGGTCCTGACGAATGCAGAAGAGCTGTTTTGTTCCACCCGCTGTTGAAGGTGAAGCAGCTGTAGTAGTTGCTGTCCCAAGTGGTGGAGAAGTTGGTCGAAGAACACGGCATTCGGTTGAAGTGACAGTGGACAATGAAGTCGTTGACGTCATGGCGGACAAACAGTGCTTCGTCGCCGACATTTTCGTAGAAGGCCACTATAGACGAGTAATGAGCTGTCTGATTGGCGAACTCAAAATGTTCGAGGAACTTCAGCCACTGCAGGACGTGGGAGTCGGGCTTCTCCAACAGAATTCCCAGCTTCCGCGAAGATATCGGCTCAATGTTGCAGACCGTGATCGCGGGGAACATGATTGGTTCGCTCTCCTTGATTACCGAGATCTCCACCACCTGGTAATCGAGGTACTTCATCACCAGGTTCGTCAGCTGAACGGTGGCGGCCAGGAATCCGAGACACACGAGCACGAGCCATACGTATTTCCGTTTCCGGTTTCTCGAATTGAATATTCGAGCGAAGCCGTGTGCGTTGCTTTCTGATCCGAGCTGACGCATGAGCTTGAATGCCATTAATTTCATGTTCTGCGGCTTTTGTGCCATTGATAAGCTGCTTATGACGCAAACGTGTCGACGTCATAACATACCAGTCTCACTCTGGATGTTGTCTGAAAAGTAAAAGTAAAACATTACTAGAATTTAGTTAAATGGTTGTTATTGGGGTTTTTTAACGACACCACTAGAACACATTGATTTATTAATCATCGATGTCAAACATTTGGTAATTTTGACATTATAGTAATACAGTGGAAACTCACAGTATTTTCCCATTAGCAGTAAGGGATCTTCTATATGCATTTTCTCAAAGACAAAACAAATTAAATAAGCATTGCTGATTTGGTTGACTAATTTATCAAATGTGGCATCTGTGTAATCCAGATTGCTTGGCCAATGTCGTGTCCGTTAACGATTACTCGGTCATTTATTATGCATCAAAATCTGTTAGGATTAGACATATGTCTAATCTTGGCGTTGAATAATGTATGGTCCAAACGATCGATTTTAAACGCATCAACTAAGGAAGGGTTGTAGCTCAATGGTAGAGCGCTTGCCTGAGATGGACTCGGTTTCCCCCCACCATAACCAGCACCTCACGGACTTCTATATCAAAGACCATGGTATATACTGCCCTGGTTATGGGAAAGTACGTATAAAAGATCCATTGCTATTTATCGCTAAGAGTAGTATAGCCTAGATTGTTGAAGCCGGTTTCCTCCCTTTCTTTCTATCCAACAAATATGAAAATAGCCATATGTTAGACACTAAATAGCCGTAGTTTAAAAGGTGCCGAGTTTGTCATCAAGAAAATTTTGTTTTCCTTTTGCATTAAGCGCACGCAATATGCGGCAACACGAACAGGCCTTAAGGCCGATAGTCACTACGTCACCGAATTGCCATTAGCAACCAGAAATTTCTTGTATGCACTTGTAAGAAACAGGAGACTGGATCTAACTCAAACGGTAGAGCGCTCGCCTTAGGAGAGTGGGGTGCTTACGTCATAGGATCGAATCACCTCGGTGGACCCATTTCTCTGATATAATGACTGGTATAGCAAAGGCCGTGGTATGTGCTGTCCTGTCTAGAAAAGTGCATATAAAAGATTCCTTGCTGATAATGGAAAAATACAGTGGGTTTCCTCTGTATGACTATAATGTCAAAATTACCAAATGTTTGACATCCAATAGCCGATGATTAACAAGCATTCTGGGAGTACTGCTAAAGCAATACATGTCACCTACCGGGCCCAACAATGTTTCTTATCTCCTAAATTCAAGGACCATAACTCTCAGTGAAAAATTGGTTAATCGCCATAAAAGTTACACTTGATCTGTAACAGTATATGATAAGGCCATATACAATATTTTCAGGCATTACCAGTTCGGAAAACAAATTTGAAAAACAAATATCTAGAGAACTATATATTGGACAGACGGACATACGAACAGACAGACAGACAGACAGATAGAAGGACAGAGATGAAATCCATAGTAACACACACACACACACACACACGGTTGGACTAATAAATCAGTGTGCTCTAGTGGTAGTGCTAAAGAAAACAAACTATAACTTGTTCTCACAAACAGCACATACCATTGCAGCAATGTATTCTTTGACGGAGTTTAATGGGTCCAGTGAGAAATGACCCCTCACGCCACAGGCGGCGGACGCTCTACCACTGAGCTTCTGGAACGCAAACATAACTACAGCTGTAAACGATATAATTAATGCTTGGCAATGTGTGAAAACACTGGAATCTGTCAGAGATTTACAACCTCGTGATTGTGGTTCCGAGCGGGGAACCACGTCTCAATCATCGGTCCACTCTATCATTTTGTCCAAAGGAAAGAACTAGCTTTGCGCAACTACATCCAGAATGATGTTTTATTATTATTATTCTGGTGTTTGGACACTACCATTCACTTTTGCATGCATTTCAATACAACTTCCATGTCAGGATATATTCTGTCAAAACAAATAAGACAATGTTGAAATGGAATGAATGAATGAATGAATGAATGTTTAACACCCCAGCACGAAAAATACATCGGCTATTGGGTGTCAAAATGTCGAAATGGCTACGTGACTGATGCGAAATGTTTAGGAAGTGCATTCGCAAAATAAAATCATAAGTTGACCATAAAAAATTTTGAGTTATCGACCCTCTTGCCATTGTTATCATTTATTACCAAAAATGACAATTAACTTCAAACCAATAGATTTGTTTAATACTAAAGAGGTCAACCTACTTGTATGAAAGATTTAAAAAGGCATTTCAGTAATTCACATTATGCTTGTTTGTGTTTGTTGTTGTTGTGTGTGTGTGTGTGTGGGGGGGGGGGGTAATGTAGAACTATTTTCAAAACCGGATTATATTAAGATACGATAATTAATGACGTGGTGACAAATGGTGGTAAGGTGCGTAAAGATACTGACCGATTTGGACTAGAGATTGTATTATTATATACCAAATAAAACCCTACAGCGTATGTTGTTAAAAACATGCAATATATTAATCAAAATATGACCCCTAAATATGAATACTACAGCCTCCCATCAAAAAAAATAGAATAAAAAACATTTTAACTGAAGAAAGTTTAACCTTTCATGGCTCATTTTCGATAGAACAGGCTGTTTTTGAAACACCCTTTATTTCGTTAAAAATAGTAATACTTATATCGGGTGGCCCAAAAAACCAACAACCCTGCTGAATATGCAATTATTTAAAACGTATGGGGACTGTAACTTTGGTATTTGGCACCGATTACAATATGGATATTTGTCACACATTCAGTGAAAATTTCAGGTCCATGGGTCCAGTATATTTTAAATATTTGCAACAGATTCAAAATTGTAAGTAAAAACAAAATGCAACGCCAAAAGCTACTTAGTCATCTACCATTGTTTTACGTGAACTAATGGAAAAATAAGAGAGAAAATGGCACAAAACAAAAGAAGAAATCAGAAAATCGATTTCCTAATGGAGAAAATATTTGATAGCAGTCTGTGAGTAAGACGGTGGACACCTTGACCACCTTTTCAAGTAAACAAAAGTATATAAATAAAATTTCACTTAGCTTTTGACATCGCATTTTTTTTTCTTACAATTTTGAATCTGTTACTGTTTTAACAACATTTCACCAATTCGCCTACAGTTTTCACTGAATGTGGTAAATATCCATGTAGAAATGAGCTTCAAATATTAAAATTACAGTCACCATACTTTTTAGGTAATTCAATATTCAGTAGGGTTATCGGTTTTGGGGGACCGCTTAGCTTTTGGCGTCGTATTATGCTTCTTTTAATGTTTAATCTGTGTCCATGTTAACCTATGGGCCTAATATTTTCACTGAAGGTGGCAAATATCCATATAGTAATGGGTGTTGAATTCTAAAGTTACAGTCCCGATATTTTTTTTATAATTCTATATTCATTAGGTTATGGTTTTCGGGGGTCCACCTGATATATAGAACTAAGTAATACAGGTACCCTATACATGTTTCAAGCACAAGACTTGACTTACTGGTATTGTATTAAACAAAATTGCATGCGTTTATTGCCCAGATAAAACTAATCATTTTAATAACAAACACTGTCACATTTGTCATCACTTCAACCTTTAAAGGGACAGACCCTAGTTTCAACCCGTGGAAATTAACACTATGTTTAGTTAATCTACAAAGCTGTAACACATTTGGATAAAGTTATAATTAAGTGAAACATTGGTCTGTGACTTTGAAATGGTGAAATACCCTCTAAAAATAGACTAAAACTAGACTCCATAACATGCGTTTTTAAAATTATGAGAAATGCATTTTGTGATAATAAAAACACCAGGATGACCAAAAACACTTCGAATGTTTGAAAATTGATAATCTGAACCATAAAATCTAAATAAAGTATGATTTCCTTAGTGTTTAAAACCTAGGGTGTGTCCCTTTAACCCAGCCGGATGTTATTTGGTAAAGTGCTACCTTCGAGTTAGATAACAAACTATTCCTACTAATTATCATAATATATGCACTTTCCTACAGACACATTTATAACACCTTTTGATATACTTGTTATAGATCATTCCAGGTCCAATTGAATCTGTAATATCTATTCAATAATTGTTTTCTTTAAGTACATATACTATCAAACTCCAATCTGGGCCTCTGAAAATTGCACGAACAATCATTTCGTTCGCGTGTTGCTCGCGTAGATATCGTTTTATGTAACCCATTTTTCGTTCGTGCGTTAAATTTAGGACATGATTTACATGGTCGTAACGAGTTATGGAAAATAATGGGTTACTTCAAACGTTTTCCATAAATTTTCAGTTCTCAGAGGCTTTTGAAGTCATATACTTTGTATCATCCACCAACTAATGTGGGTTTTTCATAATTTCCGTTTGGCTTGGTGTAAAATGAAAATGAAAAGTGTTTTTACAAATAACAAAATGTTATATTTTTATAAGCAGTTTGTGAAAATATTGATCAATATTTAAAGAAAACAGCAATATTCACCCATTTTGTAAGGAATTTGAAATGTTTGGGGTGGGGGGGGGGGGGGGTGGTCGGTTTAATATCCTACCAACCTAGGTTGCAGGAGGATGCTACTTTAAGTGCAAATAACATTGTATTGACCGTGAAAGACATCCATGATCAGTTGGAAGGTAATGTTATAATGACGGACTTCTGATGTACAGAATCCATTAGTGTTTTGGCAGGTCACGAGCAACAGGAAAACGAATGTCAATAACCGGTGTCTATAACTAGATACTGTTGTTGGTGTTATGGTTTTAACTATCATGTGTACAAGACTACTACAGTGGCGGATCCAGAAAATCCATTTTGGGGGGAATGCCAAGGGAACTTTGGGGGAGTTTTGAAGGGGGATCGTAAAATTTTTTAAAATAATATATAATAAAATTATAACTGTGGCAAAATTTAGGGGAGCGGGCCTCTAGGGCCCCCCCTAGATCCGCTTCTGCTACTACATCGACCACTTGTATAGAATCATTCGATTGTGGCCACAGTTTAAGATGTAGACGATCTTCAAGGGTAATACATACACTTGAAAAATAAAATGTATAGATACTTCATTTTTTATGTTTACGTATGGGCTTTTTGAAGTCAATGACGTCAATGGTGGGGGGTTTTTAAAATATGAGAACCCACTGTGTCTCTCAGTTTTAAAGATAAATGTATTTTTCAATCATGAAAATTAAAGATGACTGTCCAACAATCAACTTGCAATGTGGTAACTGGGGTGTGTGGGAAACTGTTTAACGTGCACATTCAGAGCAAGCTGTTGTAGCTGGGGGGGGGGGGGGGGGGGGGGGTGTGAAATCCAAGATATTTTATTCCAGTGTTGTATTATAGGATATACGGTTAGACAGTTTAACATTTTAAATTGAGAAATATTTTTAAATAATCTGACAGATATCTCTACAGACGTGTGCATTTAGAATTATCCTTTACTTGCATTGCAAACAAATGGATACGATAAATGATATGTATAAAATACTGTGCTTCTTCTGAAATAATGGGTTTATTACAAAACTAATCAGAAAATAATAAGAATCGTCTGTTAATGAGCAGTTTGTAAAAGGCAACTCCTACCATCTTAACAATAATTTGGTAAATAAATAATAATTTTTAATTTTACAACAGAAGATTGGATGAAATTCCACTTACCTATTCCATTCGGTTACTCCACAGTTTGTAAAAGGTAACTCCTACCATCTTAACAATAATTTGGTAAATCTATAATAATTTTTAATTTTACAACAGAAGATTGGATGAAATTCCACTTACCTATTCTAGTCGGTTACTCCACAGTTTGTAAAAGGCAACTCCTACCATCTTAACAATAATTGGTGATTTTCCAACACACAGCAATAACACAGGAATACGGTAAATGGCACTACGGTATATATAAACTATACTGTGCTTTTTCACACACAAAAATTACCTACAACACTAATCAGTAATTACTAAGAACCACTTCTTGTTGTGTAAATCTAAATAAACCTTAAAGACAACAGTTTTAAGAAGAACAATAAATCACGGCCATTAACAGAGTATAATCTAGGGATTATCTGAGATCTTCACCTGCCGTATATTAATTTGAACAATTTGGTAAAACAATAAACAACTTAATTTTACAAGATAAGATCGGATGAAATTCCTCTTACCTAGTCGAATCCGTTATCAGCACAGTTTGTGAAGAGCAACTCCTGCCAGCTTACCAATGAGTGATGATTTTCCGACACAACCATAATTACATTTGCATACAACAGTAGTTATTATCAGCAGGCTTCCTGGACAAAGAATAATTGGCATTTGCTAGCAATACAAGCGATATGTAAGTTATGTCAAGCCACAGATACAATGCCAACGAACGCCAAATGCGTGTCAGTTGCTGTCAATGCATAAATGACGATACAAAGTCGGCCTAATAAGTCTTTTGAGGATTTATCTCAAATGCTCTTCTATTTTTCTTCTTCTTGTTTTTTTAAGCAAGAAAAAAAAAAAAAAAACCCACATCAACGTTTGGCAAAATAATTGGGCTTTGTCGTACACATAGGAGCATGGATCGTGAAGTTAAATTTAGAATGAAATTCAGACTCTGTATCTATGGAAATAGAATGGAACTAAGACTATATAGCGAATTACACAACACCAGACAGCATGCTAGACTTAAAGGAACTGTCTAGAGTTTGCTGCAATCGAAAGATGTTTCCGATTAATAGAATATTTTAACGACTAAAATTACATATCAAATGTAGTTTCTTGTTTAGAATATCAGTGTCTGTATATTCAATGTGCTTCTGGTCGTTCTGATGTTTGTAAGTAGGGCTACTTATATATATATATATATATATATATATATATATATATATATATATACTCTTCAAAAAAAGAAACGCAAAAGGGTACAAATGGGTTATAACTCCGATTTTATGTTTCCTACCGGTTCATGCTTTGTGAATATAAGGTCATTGCATGTCCCAAAGACATTCCCACGGTTACATTCGATAAAACGCAGCTACTGTACAATAAAGTTCCAAAATGTGAATATTCGCAAAAACGCAGCCACGTGCAAACCATGTCACCACTGCACGTGCGTTGTCTGCACGTGCAACATGAACACCGACAGTATAAAAGTGCAGGGTGTTCGCTTGCCAGGCCTCTGTATCTGGCCGACAGTTGACAATCCAGGACATGCCACGTCTCAGTGAACCGCAGAGAAAGTCCAATGCCATCGGCCGACTAGACGCAGGCGAATCCAGAACGGCCGTTGCCAGGGCCCGGATTCCATGTGTCCCCAAGCACCATCTCCAGACTGTGGGACCGTTACCAGCAACATGGATCAACACGTGACCTCCCTAGATCCGGTCGACCACGGGTCACTACCCCCGGGCAGGACCGCTACATCCGGGTACGCCACCTTCGGGAACGATTGACTACTGCCACCTCCACAGCCGCAGCAATACCAGGTTTGCGCAGGATATCCGACCAGACCGTACGGAACCGCCTACGTGAGGTAGGAATTCGTGCCAGACGTCCAGTTCGAGGTTGTCATCTTAACACCACAACACCGTCGACTCCGACTGCAGTGGTGCCAGATTCATCGACAATGGCCTCAACTGCGATGGAGACGGTGTGTGGTTCAGTGACGAGTCCCGATTTCTGCTCCGACGTCATGATGGAAGATGTCGCGTGTATAGGCGTCGTGGTGAACGTTATGCGGCAAACTGCGTGCAGGAAGTGGACAGATTCGGCGGGGGTTGGAGTGTGTCATGGAGTGGGCGCAGCCATCTCACACACTGGCAGAACTGACCTGGTCCACGTGCAAGGCAACCTGAATGCACAGGGCTACATTGACCAGATCCTCCGGCCACACATCGTTCCATTTATGGCCAACGCCAACGCAGTGTTCCAACATGACAACGCCAGGCCTCACACAGCACGTCTCACAACGGCTTTCCTACAGAACAACATCATTAATGTCCTTCCTTGGCCATCGATATCACCGGATTTGAACCCAATTGAGCATCTATGGGACGAGTTGGACCGATGCCTCCGACAGCGACAACCACAGCCCCAGACCCTGCCCGAGCTGGCAGCAGCCTTGCAGGCCGAGTGGGCCACCATCCCCCGGGACGTCATCCGTACTCTGGTTGCTTCAATGGGCAGGCGGTGCCAGGCAGTTGTCAACACACGCGGAGGCCACACCCGGTATTGACTCCAGATGACCTTGACCTTGGTGGTGTGTCCTATCACTTACTCACAATGGACTAGAGTGAATTGTGAACAATCCTGCAACATTTGGTAATTATCGGACTCACCATTCAATAATTAAATCAATTCTCCAAATGTTACGACAATGTGGTTTTGCGTTTCTTCTTTTGAAGAGTATATATATATATATATATATATATATATATATATATATATATATAAACAATATCAAGTGTAAAAATATATATATATCTTCCAGTTTCAATGTTTAAATTATGTCAGCTTGTTCTTACTTTTGTTATTACAGAATATTTAAATAAGTAGCCCTTGTAAATGTAATATTGTATTAGGTTGCTACATATAGAATATTTATATCTGGGTCCAATTTTATGAAAAATATTTTGCTTTTAAATTGTTGACCTTTGTCCCCACTGCCTCCCCACCCCTTCCACTTATCTGATACGTTTGGCAACATTCGCTTTCATAATCAGCAGTTTTTTGTGAAGGTTTTTTTAAATAATTTTTTTTATATCACCTACTGCTTGCATTGTAGATTTATTGTTTCGCACCTTGAGTTATTTACATGCGCAAATAAAGAGTTGTGTATATTTAATCATCCACTCATATTCATGTTTCACACATTCTCATTTTCAAAGATATTTTTTGCGAAATTTTGGGTTGCAAATATAGGTTTCCTCGAAGACTTCGTGTAAAAAAAAAAATGTTTGACATCCAGTAAGCGATGAATAATAAACCAATCGTCTCTAGTGGTGTGGTTAAACAAAACTCACCGAATCAAAATTATTTTGAAAAATTGCGTCTAGCTCATAAAGAAGCTTGAGTGCACACAAACTTTCACCGATATCCATTTTAGAACACATCATTAACGCTTTCAGATGTATAGGGTCTACTGATGGAAAAAACATGTATCTGGAGATGAATACAGACATTTATCCTATAACTTACCCTTGATATCCATGTCATAAACCTATGTGATAATTTAGTGTATTAACCCGGTTAATAATGGTATGCAAAGTTCTCTTGGTAATGTGTTACTGTGGATGGGTCATTTGCTTACAAGCCAACAAGACCTGTATACCTGGCCCCGTGCTTATAAACCTTAAAGTCTAGACTTTAATAAAGTCCAGACTTTAACGTCATGGCAACGCTATTCAAATAGCATTTAGTCCTGTGATTTACTAAAAGATTAATTGAAATGTTATTTTAGAAGTGTTATATAGGATAAATGAGCCACTTAGTGCCTTAGTGCAATAGTGGACCAAGTCCAGTTTTGTAATTATTGAGTTTGGTGCAGAAATGAAGAGACGTTTAAAATATCTTTTAGTTCAGTAATGGTCCCAACCAAGTTCTGGTTCTATTTTTACAATATATGCGACATGACAGTTTTGAACTCATAATAAATCTTGTTTAGTTGTGCAAGAGTGGGCCAAGTGCACAACCCAATATGGCGGCGCCCATAAAGACTGGTCAAATGGTCAGCAAACGATTGACAGAAAGTGAAGTTTTACAACTGATAGAGGAATCAGATAGTAAGTATCATTTATTTCATACTTCACTGCATTTATACATTTGTATTTTACTGAATGTATTTTAGAAATTCTTCCTATTTGACTGTTTTAGCATGTTGACCACTATTGCACTAAAGATAGAAACATACTTCAATTTATTTACTACATATTTTTCAGGCCCCTCAGATGATTCTGATCGGGATCCAACCTAAGAAACTGAAGCAAATGCTAGTACATCAACATTAGAAAACAGAGATAATGATGTAGATGAACTTGAAAGTGGTGGACAAAATAGAAAGATTAAAATGGCATTGTTTTGGTCCCATATAGTGTCAACCTTACCCATCACTGAAATCAACCACAAGTCATGGTATCTGCCCATAGCTTCTTGCCAAATGACCAGGATTTGGCGTTAATAGAGGAGAAAAGAATCAATGCTCCACACATTTATGTTCCCAGCGAATGGATGGATTTAGTATCAGGTGCAAGGAGGAAAAATCCCTTTGATGTTGTAAGAATGACCGCGTCAGATTTTCTCAATTATGATGGACTGGCAGATCATGTTGTTAACTGAAAGAAATGTACTGATGGGGGTGATGTCCGATGGTTAAAAATCCAGTGGATATGTTTCCAAAAGGAGACACCACTGATTTTTTTTTTTTTAAGTACAGTTGCGATGATGATGCTCCATTCCTTGAACTTGAACTTTCCAGAAAGACAAAGGGACCACGCTTTGATACTGACCTGGGAAACATTGTGCTTCCTCAACTGTACAATGACCCAATTGAAATCAATGTTTTGAAGCTGAGGGACTTGCTGGACCTACATAATTTGATACCAACCCCCCCCCCCCCCACCCCCCCCCCCCCCCCCCCCCCCCCCCCCACCCCCCAGTCCATCATGACTTCTACAAAAGTCTGTCACACAGTGATGACGTCCCCCTTTTGCACCCAGATGTCACAGAAGATAAAACAGAATCGGGTGTCATAGAACAATACTGATTTGCCATGGTTTTATACATAACTAAAAGTTTCAAACACGACTTTACATCGTTAACTTTTGTTTAAGTATTAAGTTCTCAGGTCTAAATATATAAAGGTTGTTTATAAAGTTACAAAATGTTTTACGACAGGTTAAAACAAATTCAGGATTATTAATATTGAACCTCATGTACCCTGTTGTACCTAATCAAGTAGGTTTTAACAATCTCAGTTATTGTTCCATGTCTCACTTTTTATGAGTTGGTGTTTTATTGTTTAATAAAGGTTTGATAAATAAATGTGTTAGCATTATGTAATTGTGTTCTACAAATATTGACCTATTCATTGTGCTAGATGGTCCAAGACTAAATCAGTATTTTTGGCAAAATGCTTAATTTTGAGCAACAAGATCTTTTGGGCCAAAATAAAGATCCTTCGAAAGTATTCAATATTACTCTTGTCAGTAACATTTTAATTGCCATGATTTTATTACAGTCTTCAAAATTTGGAAGCTTGTCCTGAAAAACATAAAAAATGGACTTGGTCCACCTGGTCCACTATTGCATTCAGTGGCTCAAATAGAATTCGCTACTCGTGTTTCTTAATATGTAAAATATCAACCTCGTCTAGTTAATCAGTATTTGTCTCGGCAGAGCCTCAACAAACACCGATTAACATAGACTCGGTTAATATTTTCTATATTAAAAACCATCTTCATAAATCAAGGCTAATATTTGTTCCTCGTATTCAGCCTTGATACATGTCGTCAAGAAATCGTGCCACAAAATGCTTAAATTTCATTGGATGCGATGAGATCTGATTGCAACGAATCGCAACGCTCCTATTTAGATTCCCTTGTTATTGTATACAAAGATGGCAGCGTCAGCGTTCGTGGAAACGTGTCGTGTTTGTCAATATGTTAAAAAAAAGGTTTCGGCGGTTAATTTTTGATATTGCTTTCAAGATTGTCACATGTTACCGATGTTGTGATTGGTCAGCGATGTCATCGTGTAAGGGACATAATCGGTGTTATAAATTTTCTTCCAGTAGAGGGCGCTAGTAGTGGATATCAGTAATCTTGACTACATGTATCAAGGCTGAATACGAGGAACGAATATTAGCCTTGATTTATGAAGATGATTGAAAACATACTCGTGATGAATCTTCTATATAGGTTACCACGTTTAATTACGTCATAGAAAGTTAAAGTTTATTTTGTTTAATGACACCACTACTGGATGTCAAACATTTGGTAATTCTGACACGTAGTCATCGGTTGAAATCCGCTACATTTTTCCATTGGCAGCAAGGGATCTTTTATATGCACTTTCCACAGACAGGAAAGCACATACCACGGCCTTTGACCAGTTGTGGTGCACTGGTTGGAACGAGAAAAACCCAATCACCTGAATGGATCCATCGAGGTGGCTCGATCTTGCGACGGAAGCACCTCAAGCGATCACTCAACTCACTGAGTTAAATCCCGCCCCTGGTTGAAAGAACATGTATCTGGAGGCGGACACCGACATGTATAGGTTACCATGTTTAATTACGTCATAGAAAAAAAAAATGTCGAACAGACTATATTACCTATATACCATATTAGCATACAATGTGGTTTATATTTAAATTATTACTTTTATTATCCATCTTATTATTGTTGTTTTATTATTTAATATAAAAATAGGCAATATCAATAATCAAATCATAAAAAAAATTAAAATTAAAATTAAAAAAATCAACATTAAAAAAAAAATTCAATATATGAAGTGTACACCAAAAATATTCTACATCAATAAGCAAACTTGAAAGGATGGTGTGCAACCGCAGAAAATATTCATTATCAATATTGAAAGGATGGGTTCACTTTACACACCAACAAACTCGAAAGTATTTCGTCGAGACGGCGAAGTATATGAAACCGAAGAATACACGTATATATCTCCAAAATCTAACCTGCTAGATATGTAGGCCAACATTAAAGGGACATACCCTAGTTTTTAAACACTAAGGCATATGGTTTACTATTAGAGCCGTTTTTGTTAACTGAAATCATACTTTACTTAGATTGTATTGGTTATATTAATCATTTCCGTACATTCGAAGTGTTTTTGATCATCCTGGTGTTTTTAATATCACAAAATGCATTTATCATATTTTTTAAAACGCACGTGCGTCTGAGAAGAAACAGTTATGGGGTATAGTTTTAGTTTATTTTAGAGGGTATTTCACCATTTCAACGTCGCAGACTCATGTTTCACTCAATTGTAACTTATCCAAATGTGTTACATGTTTTTAGACTAACTAAACTTAGTGTTAATTTTCAGGGGTTAAAACTTGGGTATGTCCCTTTAATACGATAAACTATTGTATCGGCAGATTGAAAAAATCAGTCTATGACCTTCCTTGCTGACAGTATAGCAAATGTCTGAATAACATGGGCGTAACGACATGTACTCAATTGAGTACATACGTTTTCTGCTAATACGCATAAGCGTACCAAACAAGGAGAGCAGGGGGGCAACAGGGGGGGATGTTCGGGCAAAATTAGCTTTCCTGAAACGTTTTCAGTATGTATTACCATCATTCTACCCACAATATGAGTTGCAATCCATGTAAAAATGCATAGTGATTTACTTGCCATCCTATATAGCTGTTTGGCAGAAATGCTAATATGAATAAATGTTGTTATCCAGATTCGAGAATTTTCGTGTAATACGGACAAAAATCAGCCTGCCCAACCCATCCCTACAAAAATGTGAGCGCGTACGCCTATGCTCACACGCAATGTTCCTGTTTTTAGTACACTTTTCACCACCAAGCCTGAAACTATTATTTGAAACATTATTTCTCAATATACAATACAAATAAAATTATGTTTAAAATAATAAACTGGTGTACTTTCACTATCTGAACATTTCTTACAACTTGAGGAAGAATCACACAAATACTTACACTTAGACTGAAATTGTTTCATCTTCAGCTGAATCCTAGCTTACATGTGTAATATAACATATTATGTACAGATCTAACAAAAAAAAAAATCGATTATTCACTTGGGCTTCGTATATATGTATGAATAGCGTTGGAACGTGCGCAGAGAATCGCAATTGTTAGGAAATCCTACATCAGTGTGTGTGTCTAGTTTTCTCGCTTTTAGTAGCCTATATTACTTTATGTAAATGAGCAGATATGGCAGTAAACAGAACGCGTACATGTTTGAAATGGCAGACGAGTTCATTACAAACAAATTTAAAATATTGTATGCTTATATTGTTTTTGTTTTGTTAATATAAAGTTAGGAACTTCAGCAATGGAACTTTATAACGTGTATTCTATTAAAATACGGTTATAATTTTCCCCCAGCGGAACAAATACAGAATATATCAAATTATTCAATATTAGATGAAGATGAACAAGATAATAGGAATAGTGTAATATTAAATGTATTAATAATAGTAATGCATGGTAAAACAGAATGTTGTGACACAGTATTTAGGTTAGGGTTTGTGGTATTCTGATCAACGCATAACGCGTAAAATCCTCGCATTTTCCAAAACGTAGACCTGTCCACATCATAATATCAAAAGTTAATATTGGGTTGTTTTACTTTTTTTCCTGTCAAATGTTTGCTACACAGTTGATATTGCCGTTGCCCAGTCATAACCACAGAGGAAAAATATTAATCTTTCCATAGATTATTTTACATTTTAAAGGCAATCTATATGTTTGGCGCCAATAAATAAATAAATAAATAAATATATACTAGAAAATAAATAAATTAGTTGGTGTTCATATTAACTCGAGATTGATCAGTTGAAGGGGTTAAATATAAAAAACGTAACCGAATTGCTCGAATTTTTGAATACACAAGGTTATTATGACTTCTAATTGTAAAGATTAAAGGCAGATTGGAGTGGGGGCGGAGGGGGGGGGGGGCTCCTCGCACCATTGATTAACACGTTTCGCCCTCTAACATACGGAATTGCGGAGCTCGCGTAGTGTTTTTGAAAGGGAGGGGCGCTATATGAAAATGGGGAGGGCACTTTCAGTACGATGGCCCAGGGGTGGGAAATACTAAGACCCGATGGGTCTGGACCTGTTAGAGGATGTTCGCCTCCCTCCCTAGTTCCGCAGCCCATGGTATTGTGTACACATTTAAAAAGCCTATTTACGCACCTGAATGATAATGTAGAAGACTGGCATGCCCAATCAAACACAAAACGCGCGCCAGTCCCTTTCAAATCAGAAATTAAATTCCTTAAAAAATCAGTGTTTAATTTCTACACCTTAGCACGTTTTAAACTATGACTATTTGCTATGTAACATATGTGTTTATTATGACACACGATCGCGCGCGAGAACGAGAAAAAGAGAGAAAGAAAGATAGATTAGAGAGAGAGAGAGAGAGAGAGAGAGAGAGAGAGAGAGAGAGAGAGAGACAGAGAAAGAGGCCGACGGGGGGGGGGGGGGGGGGGCAGAAAAAAAACCCGCTACCGCCACATACGTTTCTCTAGCAGAAAATCTGCAAAGGCTTTTTATATGCAATTTTCCATAGGCAGAATAGTACATACCACGGCCTTTGATGTACCAGTTACGGAGCGGGCGGGGGGACAATTGAGGGCAATCGATGGAGATTCAGCGGTGAAAGTAGATATGGGATACAATTAAAAATGTAATTACTATTGCATCTCAAATGTAACTACTGTTGTTTACTTGATAATATGATCCATGTATCCACCGTTTTGCGTACAAACTGCCCTCAAACTTTTATCAATGACCTCTACTGACCTAAACAAATTTAAAGTTGATAAAATTTTAAATGGCTTCTGGCGTCGCATTTTGTTTTTAACTTACAATTTTGTATCTGTTGCTATTTTAATCTATGGGCCTACACTTTTCACTGAATGTGGCAAATATTCATATACAGTAACGAGTATGAAATATTACAATTACAGTCCCCATACCTTTCTGCCAATTCCATATTCAGGAGGGTTATCATTTTGGGGACCACCCAATATATATAATAACTTTTGGCACATTTAACAATTACTATACAATATAGCTGACCTCAAATTTCATGTAGGCCTAATCAGAAAGAAATGTTTCATTTAACGACGCACTCAACACATTTTATTTACGGTTATATGTCGTCAGACATATGATTAAAGACCACACAGATATTGAGAGGAAACCCGCTGTCACCACTTCATAGGCTACTCTGTTCGATTAGCTGCAAGGGATCTTTTATATGCACCATATCACAGACAGGGTAATACATACCACGGCCTTTGATATACCAGTCGTGGTGCACTGGCTGGAACAAAAAAATAGCCCAGTGGGCCCAGTCACGTAACGTAACAAATGACAAATCGTTTTATAGCTAATCTTTGTAAATTTATTGATTATATTTAATCCAAATTATAGTGTAAAAATCCTTGATAAATAGCTTCTATCTAGTTATCACGTCACAATTGCACGAGTCTCCTCTGGGTTGTCATGCCACGACCAGAAGCGGTCAGGTCCTTATCAGGGCCCTACGAGCAACCTAGGGAGACAACCAGCATCATAGAGGTCTATAACTAAGGAGCTACTCTCGATTCACTAATATCAAAACCTATACTAGCTCGGCTATTTATCTTTCGACCGACCGTTCAAAATTGCGCCAAATTTCCTCAAACAAAACTGCGCACCCGTTTCTCTTTGGCATTAACGGCTCCATTCAAAATTCCATAGCACCACCACCACCCACCCGCCTGCTACCGATTCATTCGGGCTGCTGGTGCTCCCTTGCACCTGCCAGTGCAGGCGGTCCCTCCCCCCCCCCCCCCCCCCCCCACCTTTCCTGCACTACAACAGCTTGTTCTGAATGTGCACGTAAAACCCTATGACCTGACCTGACCTGACCTGACCAGTTAGCACGTAAAATACAAAGAAAGGTTATTAGTTATACATAATGACTTTTTTTTTTTCTTCTTCTTCTTCTTCTTCTTTTTTTTTTTTGGATAGTATAAACATATTATAAATGTTGGTTCCACGTGCATGGGAGATTTCATACATTTTAATGTAGCAACTATATTACAAAATGTTAACATCATAACCAATGGAACTTGAATTGTTATCAGGCAACCATAAAGCCGCGGCACAATCCAGGGGAGGTAAATCACTATAATGTCCTTACTGCTTTTTCGTAGTGCTACGATTTCGCCCAACGTTTGTCGATGTTCAAGGATTTTAAGACAACAACACAGATTTTTCGGTGGCTTAAACTCATGCTGTAGAAATTTACTAAAACCTCCATCACAGTTCGTGCCTAGGAGTGTAAGTTGGAATTAGTTACGTAGTAACTTTGTATGCATGCATGCTGCTTTCACTTGTCCTCAACTTGAGGCTCAAGTGCGTTTCACCTCGTCATTTCCGGTATTAAAAATTAAAGGCGCACTATCGAAATTGCACAATAGTCAGAATTATTTAATTTAATTTTGGTCTTTAACTGCTAATAAAATATTTAACTTCATTAATTAGTACCTATAGTAAAAACTACCCCCCCCCCCCCTGTTTCCCATTGGTAGGTATCGCCAATTGTCGAAAACTCTACAAAATCGAAAACCGTATTATTTTACTTCCGGGTATTTTGTAATGTCTGTGCATGTTCGATCATCGACATTATACTTAAAAAAAAGTTTTATGCACAATGAAATGTATTATGCAAGTTAATTTGTAACCTTTGATCTTATTAAATGCAATGCAAATGCATGCCTAAACAGCAACAGGTGCACGACGGAATGCACACACAATCAAACACTTCCGCTAGCACTGCCGATTGAATAATGACTGGTCACTTCCAGATAGCCGCTTTCAGGTCACGTGATTGTCACATGACTTTTCGCGTGGAAAAGCCGATTTTGTGTGTTGTTGCCATTACGTTGATAACGTCATAGTACGGTTTTCGATAATCATTTTAAAATAACGTTTACATATGTTAAAAACAGTTTTAACGTAAACAGGAATCCAAAAGTGTCACAAAAATTGAAAAATACTAACATCGCATAATGAGCTTTAAAAAGCAAACATTTGGAACGTCACTGTAGTATAGAAGTACCATCGATAAAGTGAAAGTAGCATAGCCACCGCAAAACGCAAAAAGGAATCCCTCCAAATGATTATGTATATATTTCAAAGGCATTACGCACAGTACGCATGTGCGTAATGCAAAAACAAAATCCGGGAATAGGTCGAGGCTGTCTGTAATTGTTCTATAAAATGTAGCGGGTTTTCTCTGATGACTACGAGTCAGAAATACCAAATGTTTGACATCTAATAGCCGATGATTAATTAATCAATGTGCTCTAGTGCTGTCGTTAAACAAAACAAACTTTATTAACTTTCCTGAGTCTGTGGGATTCTGCATGTAAAAAATCTCTTATTGCTAATAGGAAAGAGTAGGCCTACCAATAGCCTATTGTGTGGTGACAGCGGGTTTTCTCTCTCATTATCTTTGTCATCCTTAACCATAACAGTAATTAAAATGAGTTGAGTGCATTGCTAAATAAAAACATTCTTCCAATGGCCTGTTTTACTGGATGTATCATGAGGTTACAAATGAGGCAAACAAATCAAGATTGAATTTAACATGTGGCATATTTCTTAATACTTCTTTTCTATGCTTTTGAATACTGCAGGGATTATCCAGGTGTTCTGTGGGTCCGAACATAGGCCCCTTTCCAACAGAAAATAGCACTGAAAATTTCCCATTTTTTGGCTAAAATTACCAATATATATATATATATATACATACAGGGTTTGTAGATTATGGTAGCCCCATTCCCTTGGGTTGTGATATTCAATGTTGAGCTAGTTAAATAACTACTTTTGCCATGCCTGATGGCTAGTAAAAAACAAAATTGTCAAATGTCACAGTTATGTCTATTTTGTAGATATGAATATCCTGACCCCACTCCAACCTCCAATGTTAGTGTTTTTAAGCTTTTTAGATGACATATTTGATTATTACTATTATTCAGTAAAATTGTATTATAGTGAATATTTAATCGTGGCTGGTAAAAATTTTAAATCACTGGTCCCATGGCTAGTGGATTAAAAAAAAATTCTAGAAGCCCTGTATATATATTTAATTATGTCTGAAAAAAAATATTATAAATTAATATAACAGTGATGTACTGTAGTGACCTGAAAAAAAATCTCAAGTATGATTTACTTGAAATTTTCCCCAATTCTATCAGACATGAGACCCTGGTGAAAAATCCTGGATATATCCCTGGGCTTCCACGGAGCAATTTTATCCCTAAGATCACCTTAAGTGCATAAAGTCTACCTTGTACACTTACGGTGATCTTAACATTAAGATCAGTTTGTGGAATGGGGCCCAGGATTATAATCTGAAAGAAAACTTAATTTAATTAGTTTTTTTCTTCCGTCCGTGACCAGTACTGCTATCCAGTTATTGAAGTAACATGATTGGTCATGGCATCTGCTGGTAAAACTCTCTGTAGACACAGATACTTGCAAATACTTTATATATATATATATATATATATGGTTCTTACATGTATATGTTTTAACATTAAAATCTTCCTGGGTATTTGTTTTGTTTTTTTAAATTTCTGAATGCAGTGGTCTATAAATATTACTATACTATTTATTTCTGCGTAACCGATAAATGGGTCACGCAGATTTTCAATTCTCAGAGGCCTGACCTAACTAAATTCACGTGAGCCGACTTCTGTTACCTAAGATTTTGAAATGGTGTCCCTTGGTGTGTTGAATTTCACTCAAGACAAATGTTTTTCAGAAATGTCCTTTGAATGACATGTCCCATTTTATGTCTGATTGAAAATTGTCGTCATTCGTAATAATAATCCTTAAAATCAGGGTTTCTGTCAGAGGATAAAACAGGTATGGTGCCATACCCAAATGTGTTTCCAGATTTTAATTTTTTAAGTTAACCTTTTGACAAAATTAATGGCACTTATCATTACTGTATGATTTTCTTAACCCTAACCCTAAACCTAACCCATATTCTTTCTGGGGGAGGTCCCCCATACCGTGTCAACATAGTAAATATTCAGTTGCATAGTGCCATACCTAAAAATTTCTTTCTGGTAGAAACACTGAAAATGTATTTTCATGTGCTTTTTTTTCAGCATTTGAAATACTCTCCTAGATATGTGGCACCAAAATCTTTTCAGAAAGTTTTCATCACAAGTTCAAATTTGTTTAGAAAGGTTAGTACATTTGTGATCAGACTAAATTTATTTCATGGAGCATTAATTTCATTTATTTGCAGTATTATTTTTTCAGTTTTTTCTCTTCTTTTTGAATTGCTTAATAAAGCTGAGACAGGTTAAACAGGGTATGCACTTGGGATTTTTTTGGACTGGCCAGTCGGGCCACTCACAGCAACACTTTGACTCGCCCGTACAACTTTTGAATGGCCTGCAATCGAAATTCGTTTTAAAAAAGAACTTACTTAAATTTAACTTTAAAAACATGTTATCATATCATACAAACAATAATAACAACACAAAAGAGGGAAACAGAACTTGTTTTAGTTTTATTATAAACTGTTGTAATTAAATTCTAATTATTATGTTGTTACGGGACCCAAACAATCAAACATCTGGAATGTTTTACCAAGGTTCTGTCTTGGAATGAATATGGTGCTTTTATGACCGTATGACGAGGAATTAAAAGAATTACTAAGCTGATAGCAATCTATACAAACAGTAATCACATCCACTAGAGAAATAAACGTACATCACAAGTTAAAGCATAATTATCACTATTTTACAGAAGCAGGTCAACCCGCCCCAAAACCAACTTGCCCCCAACACGGTTGGTCAACTCGCTTCACACTGTTTAGTCAACTCATATCTTTACTATTTTAATAATTAATATACCAACATTTTAAGCTAATGTGCATTAAATAGTGTTGAATATGCATACCATTCAGAGTCCAAAAGCCTTACCTGATCATTCCTTTAAGGAAATAAGGGACAAACTCACAAACGTCGTTAAATTAGGTTTGACAGTTCATTGTAATAGATTATTATTTATCCGATATTAAGATCTCCCCAATATAAAACCATTTAATAAGTGGTGGTAATAGTTGTAGACGTTGATTTTTCATTTTGTCACAATTATTTACAGACAGTAAAGTTTGGGGCAAGTTGTTTAAACACTCGGACGAGTTGGCTTTGGGGCAAATTGACCACTCCGATTTGAACTCGCTATGTAGCAAGACATTGCTGTTTGTGCTCTGGAGCTAACCCCCCCCCCCCCTGGGTGCGGTTCCATCTGCATCGTCGCCCCCTCATCTACTCAGCGGAAGGATACCAGCTTGCCACCGATGGACACGACCAGCGGGACACTGGACACTGCCATGTACCAGTCACCACCGCAACAGCCCACTTCTACTCCCAAACCGACTCCGGTGAAGCGGTTAACTTTACCTACCGTTCCCATTGAGTAGGCAATGGATACAGTTGTTGCCGCGGCTGCTAAGCGGAAAGCCATCACACCACCAGACAACCACCCTGCTAAGTCGAAGCCGCCTGTTCCAACAATCCCCCTGCCTGCTGAAGAGGAGGACGATGTACTGGGGAAGTGGTCACTATTATGTCCTATATGGGTTTGGTTGCGCATATATTAATAGGAAAAAAGTTAAAAACAATAAATAAAAAATAACTTTCTGATTTCTTACAAACATTAATTATTTTAATTTTCGGTCGCCATGTGGGCGACACATTATAAGGTTTTGACTTGCCCGATGCTATTTTGAGTCACCATGGGCGATCGGGTGACCGTAAAGTGCACACCCTGGTTAAAATATTTTTATTTTGCAACCATCGTTTCAATTGACAGAATATGCTGCTTGCAGGATATGACTTTTGACGTCATTTATGTGATGTCACATGCATAGCTACATTACAAAATCGCTCATTTGACATCTAGGTCATCATGCGATGTGGCTGAAATAACAGAAATAATAGCTTTTCCCCTTAATATTTATGGTCTGCAGGATTAAGATAATAACTAGTTAATGACATCAGATATCTGCTTTATCCTCAACAGAGCCTCACAGAATTTCCCATTCTTACCTTCACAGGATAAAGCAGATATCCGACGTCATTAACTAGTTATTCTCTATGTATGTAACAAATATTAAAGCTGAAATCTATAACATTATCTACTAAGTCTGATTTCAGTTTTGTCACAATAATAAACTGATTGACTAATGCAGGGATATAAATGGAAAATCTTCAGTTTTAGTAGATCTCAGTTTTGTGATTTCACTGAATATGGTTGATGCCTTGTTACCACATTTTTTGACATAATTATATTATATTGTACCCGTCAGCCAGATGAGTGATTGTACATGTAATTAAAGAAAACATGTATGTGGATGCTGTATTTTAAATTGTCAGTAGCCACATTAGCCCATTGTTATACTGATAGGCTGACAATCAGGAGTTTGATAAATATGCTCACTTGATTGATAACTAAGGCTAGAGCTTTTTCAAGGTCACGACAAATATGAATTTATTAGTCTAATGGACTAGTGCTTTCAAAAATAAAATAAGAACAAAAATTTAACAGTTTCACTATTGAATATTTCTTCTTCTTTTTTGGCCATCAAGAGTCTGTAACCCATTTCTAAAAATAATCTACCTACTGCTAAGTAACATAAGTTACAATATTTAGCCTATTTGAAAGAAAATATAGATATATACTATATAAAAGGCTGTTCTTTTTTCAGTTTGTAGGAGTTTAGTTTGATTTCATTGTTTAATGTTTTTTCTAGATATTTGCCAGGAAAGTTGGAAAGAGGACATGTTTCCACCCTGGTGCCACAACACTTTCTCCCAATGAGCTCGCAAATGGGGGCAGCGACATTCGATCCTGGGATATAATCCGAGCCATGATGTCATACATCTGGCCAAAGGACAATAAGGGCATCAAGATACGTGTTGTCATTGCCATCGGTCTCTTGGTTGGATCAAAGGTACAGCTTACACGGGTTGAGCCTTATCTAGGATTTTAGTGTGGGAGGGGAGAGAAGAGGGGACAAGTAGGGCTCCATCGAGTTGCTGAGATCTGCCAGGTTAAACGAAGAAGGAAGGGTTTTCTTTAACAACGCACTCAACACATTTTATTTACAGTTATATGGCATCAGACATATGGTTATGGACCACACAGGTATTGAGAGAGGAAACCTGCTGTCGCCACTTTAAAGGCTGTTCTTTTCGATTAGCAGCAAGGGATCTTTTATATGCACCATCCCACAGACAGAATAGTACATACCATAGCCTTTGATATGCCAGTTGTAGTGCACTGACTAGAACGAGAAATAGCCTAATGGCAGGTCAAATGAAGACTATTTCATCCTAATATAAAGCATCATGGTGTTTGTGCACGATTTGAAAACTTATTTCAATGTAAAGTCGCAAATGTCAGCGCATTAATTAAATTGAACTCGGGGGGGGGGGAGGGGGGGGAGAAGAGTTCTGTCATATCAAGGGGTTGGGGAAGACACCCCCTCTTTAATCCACTCATGGTTTAGACCACAACCTACTTTTGATGGGTGAATTATGTACCTCACTAGTATTCTTGTTTCTAGTATGTGTTTGATTGAAAATCTAAAGAATGCATATATTGACATTGTAATAAATTTATATTTGTTATTTTGCAGGTACTTAACGTTCAAGTTCCGTTTGTATTCAAGTATTTAGTAGATTGGTTAAATGAACCAAACCACTATCTAAATTTGGAAAATGCACCAGCTACCATATTGACTGTGGCAACGACCCTGGTTCTAGGGTGTAAGTATTTTCTTGTATGACATACTTGAGGAACATGTTCAATAATGGAGTTGGTAGAGTGCACACTTGAAGCGCTTGGATTGTTGGATAAACCCACCTTGATTGTTTTTGTGGGGTTTAGTGGACATATATTGCTTTAACAGTACTCTCAGAATGCTTCTTCTAATCTTCATTTGTTGTTGGTGATCACACACTAGATATTTGTATTTTAAATAACAACATTAAGTACTGAACAGTTAATTTGTTGCTGTTACTTTAAAATTATTAAAATAAATTTAGTTATGATTAGCAGTGGCGGATTCAGAAAATCCATTTAGGGGGGGCATGAGGCGGAATGCCAAGGGAACTTTTGGGGAGGTTTGGAGGGAGATAAAAATTATAACTGTTGCAAAATTTATATAGTACTACAAAAGGATTAAATATCAGTGCTATTAATATCTTTAATGTCACCTCAAAGTTATCTATCGTCAATTTCTTTCATGGCAAGGACGAAATTAAACTATACAAAGATGGCTAAAGGGATGTGTCTGGGGCAGGATACCAACCAGTCACAAACTACCACATCCTCAGCAAAGTATGTAAAAAAAAAAAAAAAAAAAAAAATTGTCAAAGGTCATTTTAGTCGGCCTCATTTAACATTGGTTCTGCCTATAACTAAATGTGGTCATTATTAAATGAAATAAATTGATTAGATCTACATGTATATATTAAATGTATAATATACCTGTTTATTTTAAATGTATGATATACATGTATATATTAAATGTATAATATACATGTATACAATCGAACCTCGTTAATCCGGACTCCGATTATCCGGAAACCCCACTTTCTGGACAGACGAGCGACAAAACGAAACGGCAAATTTATTCATTAGTCCGGATATTCAGCTTCCGGATCCGGACAGTCATAATCCAAAACAAAGTATCAAGAATAAAGGAAATTTGCTTAATTTAACCGGTTACTGCTAAAATAACAAATCCCCTGCCTTTAATAAACGCGACCAGTTAAGACCAGTCAGGCAATCCACACGAGCTCTAATGGCTGCAAGGGGTTTCACACCTCTGTTTTACACACTTATCGATTTGGTGCACTGTGTTAGATATACCGCTCTATGATCCTGTGGTGTTTTATAATCTTTAGAACAGTCAATTAAGGGTAATTCACTTTGAGTTAGACAAAGGGAGACTATTCTGGTCATGATTCAGTAGTCCGGAAATTTGTTTATCCTGTCAATTTCTGGGAAAACCATTCTGTCCGGATTAACGAGGTTTGACTGTATATTAAAAGTATGATATACATGTATATATTAAATGTATTACACAGATGGACTAGCCAGGGCTGGTTCTGCTGGTCTCAATGAACTACGCAATGCTGTGTTTGCCAAGGTTGCCCAGAACTCCATTCGAAGGGTGGCCAAGAACGTGTTTTTACATCTGCATAACATGGATCTCAGCTTTCACCTGTCACGGCAAACGGGTGGTCTATCTAAAGCTATCGACAGGGGTGTAAGGTTGGTACCCAAAAAAACTAAAATGTTGTAAATTCATTATTATAGTTTATACTGTTTTGTTAACAAAAATTTGTCAGTAGTACAAAGGAAAAACAATAAAGTTTGTTACTTCTCTTTGATTAAAACCAACAGGTTGCATGAAGGACGGTAACTTGTACATATTTGTATGTTATGCAATTGTTTTGTATTTGTGCACAGGCTGTAGATTCAATCAAAGTACTCCTGTGATGTCAAGCAAAACAAAGACCGATACACAGTCATACTTTATTAATACCAGTTATTTTTCAAACATGATATATTTATATGGTGTAAAAAAAAAAGCTGAAAGTTCAGTAAATTTGGTCTTTGTGAATTTAAAAAAGATATTTATTTATTTACAAAGTTTCATGAAGGACTATAACTTGTACATATTTATAAGTTATACATGCATTCTGTATTTGTGCACAGACTGGACTCGAAAGCAAGACAAATACAGAATATATTGTCATACATTATTGGTAGACATTTATTTATTTATTTATTTATTTATGGATACATTTATTTTGTGATAAAAATACACTTCTGCTTGCCTACCCTCAAATTCATGTGAGTAATGAAACGCTCACCGTAATGTTATTTCTTGAGAGCTAGGACTACATTAAAGCTTTGCAAATTCATAAAATATGGGTGGATGTATGTGTACTTTGTACACATTTCTACATTAAATTTTATGGAACATATATGACTATTTTTGTGATTTTTCTTTTTTCAGGGGTATTAATTTTGTTCTGACTGCTTTGGTGTTTAACATAGTCCCAACAATATTTGAAGTATCACTTGTCACCAGTATTATGGTAAGGAACCCTATTTATCAAGTACAAGTTTAATAGCTGAATGTAATACAGAAGTACTCCCCTTTAGTTCAGTGGTTTTTGGTGTCGTGGTTAAGCCATCAGAGATACGGCTGGTAGGTACAGGGTTCGCAGCCTGGTACAGGCTCCCACCCAGAGTGAGTTTTTTAACGACGCAATGGGAAGGTGTAAGTCCACTACACCCTCTACTCTCTCACTAACAACTAACCCACTGTCCTGAACAAACAGCCCAGATAGCTTAGGTGTGTGCACAGAACAGCGTGCTTGAACTTTAATTGGATATAAGCACGAAAATAAGTAAAAATGTACATGAGGAAATGAAATAATCATGGAAATGTATAAACATTAAAAATACTCTGTCCAACAAATGCTATTTAAAAAATTTAATATCTATATATATATATAAAAAAAATTGCATCTCCGATATCTATCATTGATCAGTTTGTGCGTTCTGATGGATTACTGATGACAAAGATATTGTGTGATTCCCAACATAAACTATGATTTCTTTTCTCGTCTTTCAGTACTACAAATGTGGAGGCATGTTTGCCTTGGTTACACTGGGGTGCATTGGATCATATGCAGCTTTCACATTGCTGATAACACAGTGGAGGTAATGTTCCAAGTCCTGACATTTACCTTTCTTGTGTTTCAAAGCCTGATTACAGAGTATATCCTTACTGACAAGTAACCGTAACCTATCTTCCAATTGGAAATTGTTTTCTTGTAGACACAGGAAAGTGTCACCTGCTGTATATTAATGGAATACTGTAAATAAATTGATGAAAAGAAAGAAAGGAATTCATGGTATTTGAAACCAAATTTAATTCACTACATTGGTAGATATGCTTGTATAGAATATAGATATGTCATGTGGGATTGAATGTCAGTAACAGTTAACTTCATGATACTGTGGTTGAGTGTTTTGACTGAATTAAATAGTGGCTGTTAATAGTTTTTGAGTTCCTTTGATGTAATTGTTTTTCTTTATTGTGTACCAGGACAAAATTCCGAGTGGACATGAATAAAGCTGATAGTGAGGGAGGCAACATGGCTATTGATTCACTCATTAACTACGAGACTGTCAAGGTAAGAACGTCGTGCTTATATTTACTGGGTGCACCTCGCATGAAACTTAGGTTCAACCTGCCATTTTTCGCTAAACGTTTGCAAACTATTTTGACTGGTTTACCCGCTGGTCATTCGGTTTAACGTGTAGCATAAAAACCAGTCTAGCAAGTGTTGGTGACAAACAGCTGGTTGAACTTGTCCCAGATTTAACTCTTTAACAGATTTCACAGAGACTTTAACTTTATTTTATTATTATATAAACTCTTCATATATAATAATAATAATAATAATATCACAGATTGAAACACTAAAAAATAATAATTATTATTAAATATTTAATCTTTAAAAGTTGCACAAATAGTTAATTTTTTGTTATATTTTACCTTGTAGTAGATCCAGAATCATCTAGGGACTGGTGTAGAGTGGGGGACGACTATTGGTATTTTATAAGAAATTGTTTTTGCATTCCAAGGGCAGTTGTCAACAAAAACGAAAGGAATGTTAACTTCTGGACTGTTTGACGTTTTGGAACATGGCACATGATTGTATTCAGTGGCTCACAATAGCTTTTAGTAGAGGAGGAATGATAATAATTGTCAATATTGCTACTGATATTTTAAAAATCTATTTTGGAGAAAATCGGGTCTCATTGGGTTTTTTTTAAATTTAATGTACATTAAAACATCTCAAAACTGGACCATCATCAATGATAATTCCCTCAAAACTGGGCCACATATTTTCAAAGCTATCTTAGTTCTACGATATCATAAAACCATCGGGTATTATGACATATGTCTTAGTGACATCATAGCCTAAGACACTCTTACAATATTGTAGCGCTAAGATAGCTTTGAAAATATGTGGCCTGAATATTTTTCATGATTCCTTTTAAATATCAGTACAGATTACAGTACAGATGCCCCTTAAAAACTTTTTACTAGGTCCTATGGGTGATCGGTTTAGAAGAGTTTCACTATATTAATTGTGTTTTTTAATTTCAGTATTTCAACAATGAGATATATGAAGTGAAGAAGTATGACAACATACTGAAGAAGTACGAACACGCCTCACTGAAGACCACCACGAGTCTGGCGCTGCTCAACTTCGGTCAGAACGCAATCTTCAGTGTGGGCTTGACTTCCATCATGTTCTTGGCCAGTCAAAATATCATGGCAGGTGAGTTACGCTGTATCCTAACTGCACGCATACAGCACGACGGATAAATGTGTCTCGTGGCATGTGTCCATTTAGGATACGACAATTGAAATCGATGATTTCTAAAATAGTCGCTCGCATCCGGTTAGGATACAGCTTTAGGGTGTACAATATATTTTAGTGGTTCTATAAGATTATAGTTCATCTTGGTGCTTGTAGTAGTTTCAAATTAATTAAGAATTGTCTGTTATTTCTTTTAGATTCATTAGGGTATGAAGAGAGAAAAAAGGCGTGCAAAATGTTTGAATTGGCAAGATGAATCTAAAAGAAATAACAGAGAATCCTTATAATTAAATTTGAAACATACATATTAATATAAAAACAGACCAGATCATATTTTATTTCGATTCTGTATTTAGTTAATAAACAATAACCTTCAATAATACAAAGAAAGAAAGAAAGAAATGTTTTATTTAACGATGCACTCAACACATTTTATTTACGGTTATATGGCGTCAGACATATGGTTACGGACCACACAGATTTTGAGATGAAACTCGCTGTCACCACTACATGGGCTACTCTTTCTGATTAGCAGCAAGGGATCTTTTATTTGCGCTTCCCACAGGCAGGATAGCACAAACCATGGGCTTTGTTGAACCAGTTATGGATCACTGGTTGGTGCAAGTGGTTTACACCTACCCATTGAGCCTTGTGGAGCACTCACTCGGGGTTTGGAGTCGGTATCTGGATTAAAAATCCCATGCCTCGACTGGGATCCGAACCCAATACCTACCAGCCTGTAGACCGATGGCCTAACCACGAGTGACATCATCAGGTATGGTATTCCCTGATGACGTCATCTTTATGTGAATAGAGAAATCATTGCTATAGCTGGACTAATGTGATGGCTTTAATCTGTAATGAACATAACTGAAATGTAATTACTTTCATGTGGAACAGAAAAGGTAGATACCTAAAGAACTTGGGTCAGAGGCCTGAATAATAATTAGTTTTTTTCTTTGTTTTTTTAAACCTTTAGCAAACTGCATGTGTATAAAATATAATTTTCTTCAGGTTCGATGTCAGTTGGTGATTTAGTGTTGGTGAATGGTCTGATCTTCCAGCTGTCTTTGCCCCTGAATTTCCTCGGTTCCGTGTATCGAGAAGTCCGCCAGTCTTTGATCGACATGCAGGCCATGTTTGGTCTCCTGGCACTCGAGTCAGCAATTAAAGTTAGTCTCTGCTAGAACCATGTTTGATATTCTGTATGGTTTTCCTGTATACCAGAAAAGCATACAAATGTACCCTTTGTGGTTCAGAAAATTGGCTTAGACGGTGCATGTGCAGGGTGAAGTTTTGGGGGGTTCAAAATTTGTTTAAAGTATTTTCTTAGGAAGTTTGATTCAAACCCCCTAGAAACTTGCTTACTAATTTACACCCACCTGCTTAATTGTCAACACACACACTCTTGCTTAAATAAACTACACTGCCTTGTCATTCTTGTTTTTAAATGCCTATTCTATTTCTTTTCAACTTCACCTGACCTCAAACAAATGCATATACCCCTGAGGATAGTAGTCTGGTCCGTACATCCCAACAGCTAGTTTGTACCCTCCCAAGCCTCCCTGTTTCCAATTCTCCATGTCATTTGCTCAGGGAAAAGAAGGAAGTTACAGTTACGTGACCAGAACAGAATGGATGCAGTAGAAGAATTTTACCCCATCCCATTGGCTGTTGGGATGTTTGGACTAAACTAGTATCCGTAGGGGAATGTACATTTGTTTGAGGCCAGGTGAAGTATTCATAAAAGAGAAAACACCTAAAGTTTTCTCCATTATCTTCTCACAAACATATACATCAGCAAAAAAAATGCTAATAGTTTTACTTCAGCTTTTATGTCAGCATTGGCTAATGCTGATGCAAATGAAAAAATGCTGGGGATGGGGCAGTCATAGTCCGTCCCATCATTCTATTAAAAAAAAGGGTGTTTTTTTTAAAAATAATTTCAGTTTGGTTTGACATAAGAAGAAAAGTAAATGTGTTTTGGAAATAACACAAAATTACTATTTGTGTGTGCAAGTTACATAACAAACTGCTGCGAAATAAATAACTTGGAGTAAATTTCATAGTATGAAAAAAGGCATTCCCTGTAGGACGGACTATAGAATAGGTTATTTTCTTTCAATGCTGTGTTAATATCATTGTCTACTGGTCAGTGACCAGCAAAAACTATTATTGATATATATTTGAAAAAAACTTTTACAGTATTGCATTAATTTAATTAGTCTACTTCTTCTCTCTCTCTCCACACACCACACACACACACACACCCCCCCCCCCCCCTGCATCTTTGTGGACCCATCAACTGACTGGGGGTTTTCTAGTCCATTCCATTGTCCCATGACCAATATATCGAAAGCTGTCTTGTCTATGGATATTTAACCTGACCACCCATTCTTTCTGTTTCCATTTTCTGTCACGGTCTGAGAGGGTAGTATTTAGTTCTGAGGTGAGCAATTCTCAAACTTATTTGAGTCAGCTGTTGATATAGATTTTATTTTCAGACTGAACCTAATGCACCAGTACTGAGTGTTTCCCCGCAAGAATCGGTGATAACGTTCAAAGATGTGTACTTTGAATATGTCCCGGGTCAGAAGATTCTCAACGGACTGTCTTTCACTGTGCCCTCTGGGAAGAAAGTGGCTATTGTTGGAGGCAGTGGATCGGGGTACGTTCATAATAATACAGTCCGTTGTTGGAGGCAGTGGATCGGGGTACGTTCATAATAATACAGTGAACAGGGTTTGATGATGATACAGTGAACTCTCTACAAACTGGACCCTCCATAAACTGGAATTTCCTTTATAAAAAAGAAGAAGTTTTTTGCGGTCCCCTTTTAAATATTTGTACAGAAGAGAACCCCTCTAAACCAGATACCTCTTAAGACTGGACATTTTACTTGGTCCAGAGGGTGTCTGGTTTAGAGGAGTTTCACTGTAATAATATTATTATTCAAGCCAGTATGAACGGGGTTGGGGTGTGTGTGTGTGTGTTATGTTTGCATACATGGCCATTGACCTCTAAAAAGGTGGAAGGCACCATTCTCAATTTTTTATATGACCTGGGGTTAGATAAATTTCTAAATTCTTTGTGGATATGTGATTTATACTTTTAGTAGTCTTCAACCATCTGTCTGTCCGTTCATTTGTTCCAAATAAAGTTTTCCGGACTTATTTTACAATGCCTCAAGATACTGAGCAGAAATTTTATGTCTAGCATTATCATGTGAGGTGACATGTCAAGTTTCTTTCTTGGGGATTTGCCCATTTTTGTGACAGAGTTATGGCCCTTGAACTTAGAACCGATGAGAATTTGTTGGGCCCAGTAGGGGACATGTACATGTATTGCTTTAATAGTACTCACAGAATGCTTGTTTATTCTACAGGAAGTCTACCATTGTACGTCTGTTGTTTCGGTTTTTTGATCCGATGAGGGGAGAAATCCAGATCAATGGTCAAGATATTGAGACTGTGGATCTTGAGAGTTTGAGAAGAGCTATTGGCGTTGTACCTCAGGTAATTGTTTCATGTATAGTGATCACATTGAAAACGTAGAGAGTTTGAGAAGAGTTATTGGCGTTGTACCTCAGGTAATTGTTTCGTGTATATACCGGCCTCGGTGGTGTCGTGGTTAGACCATCGGTCTACAGGCTGGTAGGTATGGGTTCAGATCCCAGTCGAGGCATGGGATTTTTAATCCAGATACTTACTCCAAACCCTGAGTGAGTACTCCGTAAGGCTCAATGGGTAGGTGTAAACCACTTGCACTGGTTCAACAAAAGCCATGGTTTGTGCTATCCTGCCTGTGGGAAGCGCAAATAAAAGATCCCTTGGTGCCTGTTATAAAAGAGTAGCCTGTGTCGTGAAAGGGGGTTTCCTCTATAAAAAAAACTGTCAGAATGACCATATGTTTGACGTCCAATAGCCGATGATAAGATAAAAAATCAATGTGCTCTAGTGGCGTCGTTAAATAAAACAAACTTTATTTTGTTTCATGTATAATGATCACATTGAAATCGTAGAGAGTTTGAGAAGAGCTATTGGTGTTGTACCTTAGGTAATTGTTTCATGTATAGTGATCACATTGAAAACGTAGAGAGTTTGAGAAGAGTTATTGGCGTTGTATTTCAGGTAATTGTTTCATGTATAGTGATCACATTGAAAACGTAGAGAGTTTGAGAAGAGTTATTGGCGTTGTACTTCAGGTAATTGTTTCATGTATAGTGATCACATTGAAAACGTAGAGAGTTTGAGAAGAGTTATTGGCGTTGTATTTCAGGTAATTGTTTCATGTATAGTGATCACATTGAAAACGTAGAGAGTTTGAGAAGAGTTATTGGCGTTGTACTTCAGGTAATTGTTTCATGTATAGTGATCACATTGAAATCGTAGAGAGTTTGAGAAGAGCTATTGGTGTTGTACGTCAGGTAATTGTTTCATGTATAGTGATCACATTGAAATCGTAGAGAGTTTGAGAAGAGTTATTGGCGTTGTACTTCAGGTAATTGTTTCATGTATAGTGATCACATTGAAAGAGTTATTGGCGTTGTACTTCAGGTAATTGTTTCATGTATAATGATCACATTGAAATCGTAGAGAGTTTGAGAAGAGCTATTGGTGTTGTACGTCAGGTAATTGTTTCATGTATAATGATCACATTGAAATCGTAGAGAGTTTGAGAAGAGTTATTGGCGTTGTACTTCAGGTAATTGTTTCATGTATAAGGATCACATTGAAATCGTAGAGAGTTTGAGAAGAGCTATTGGTGTTGTACGTCAGGTAATTGTTTCATGTATAAGGATCACATTGAAATCGTAGAGAGTTTGAGAAGAGTTATTGGCGTTGTACTTCAGGTAATTGTTTCATGTATAATGATCACATTGAAATCGTAGAGAGTTTGAGAAGAGCTATTGGTGTTGTACGTCAGGTAATTGTTTCATGTATAGTGATCACATTGAAAACGTAGAGAGTTTGAGAAGAGTTATTGGCGTTGTACTTCAGGTAATTGTTTCATGTATAGTGATCACATTGAAATCGTAGAGAGTTTGAGAAGAGCTATTGGTGTTGTACGTCAGGTAATTGTTTCATGTATAGTGATCACATTGAAATCGTAGAGAGTTTGAGAAGAGCTATTGGTGTTGTACGTCAGGTAATTGTTTCATGTATAGTGATCACATTGAAATCGTAGAGAGTTTGAGAAGAGCTATTGGTGTTGTACGTCAGGTAATTGTTTCATGTATAAGGATCACATTGAAATCGTAGAGAGTTTGAGAAGAGCTATTGGTGTTGTACCTCAGGTAATTGTTTCATGTATAGTGATCACATTGAAAACGTAGAGAGTTTGAGAAGAGTTATTGGCGTTGTACTTCAGGTAATTGTTTCATGTATAGTGATCACATTGAAATCGTAGAGAGTTTGAGAAGAGCTATTGGCGTTGTACGTCAGGTAATTGTTTCATGTATAGTGATCACATTGAAATCGTAGAGAGTTTGAGAAGAGTTATTGGCGTTGTACTTCAGGTAATTGTTTCATGTATAAGGATCACATTGAAATCGTAGAGAGTTTGAGAAGAGCTATTGGCGTTGTACGTCAGGTAATTGTTTCATGTATAAGGATCACATTGAAATCGTAGAGAGTTTGAGAAGAGCTATTGGTGTTGTACCTCAGGTAATTGTTTCATGTATAAGGATCACATTGAAAACGTAGAGAGTTTGAGAAGAGTTATTGGCGTTGTACTTCAGGTAATTGTTTCATGTATAGTGATCACATTGAAATCGTAGAGAGTTTGAGAAGAGTTATTGGCGTTGTACTTCAGGTAATTGTTTCATGTATAGTGATCACATTGAAATCGTAGAGAGTTTGAGAAGAGTTATTGGCGTTGTACTTCAGGTAATTGTTTCATGTATAGTGATCACATTGAAAACGTAGAGAGTTTGAGAAGAGTTATTGGCGTTGTACTTCAGGTAATTGTTTCATGTATAGTGATCACATTGAAATCGTAGAGAGTTTGAGAAGAGCTATTGGCGTTGTACGTCAGGTAATTGTTTCATGTATAGTGATCACATTGAAAACGTAGAGAGTTTGAGAAGAGTTATTGGCGTTGTACTTCAGGTAATTGTTTCATGTATAGTGATCACATTGAAATCGTAGAGAGTTTGAGAAGAGCTATTGGCGTTGTACTTCAGGTAATTGTTTCATGTATAGTGATCACATTGAAATCGTAGAGAGTTTGAGAAGAGTTATTGGCGTTGTACTTCAGGTAATTGTTTCATGTATAGTGATCACATTGAAATCGTAGAGAGTTTGAGAAGAGTTATTGGCGTTGTACTTCAGGTAATTGTTTCATGTATAGTGATCACATTGAAATCGTAGAGAGTTTGAGAAGAGTTATTGGCGTTGTACCTCAGGTAATTGTTTCATGTATAGTGATCACATTGAAATCGTAGAGAGTTTGAGAAGAGCTATTGGTGTTGTACCTCAGGTAATTGTTTCATGTATAATGATCACATTGAAATCGTAGAGAGTTTGAGAAGAGCTATTGGCGTTGTACCTTAGGTAATTGTTTCATGTATAGTGATCACATTGAAAATGTAGCGAGTTTCAGAAGAGCTATTGGCGTTGTACTTCAGGTAATTGTTTCATGTATAGTGATCACATTGAAATCGTAGAGAGTTTGAGAAGAGCTATTGGCGTTGTACCTCAGGTAATTGTTTCATGTATAGTGATCACATTGAAATCGTAGAGAGTTTGAGAAGAGCTATTGGCGTTGTACCTTAGGTAATTGTTTCATGTATAGTGATCACATTGAAAATGTAGAGAGTTTGAGAAGAGTTATTGGCGTTGTACTTCAGGTAATTGTTTCATGTATAATGATCACACTGAAAACATAAAACTGAATTTGCAGCATTAAATCACTGGTATAAATTGCTCAATGACCGGCCTCGGTGGCGCAGTGATTAAGCCATCGGACTACAGGCTGGTAGGTACAGGGTTTGCAGCCCGGTACCGGCTCCAACCCAGAGCGAGTTCTTAAGGGCCCAGTGGGTAGGTGTAAGGCTACTACACCTCTTCTCTCTCACTAACCAACTGACAACTAACCCACTGTTCTGGACAGACAGCCCAGATAGCTGAGGTGTATGCCTAGGACAGCGTACTTGAACCTTAACTGGATATAAGTATGAAAATAAGTTGATGTACAATCATATGATGTACAAGCAGAAAATGTTATAAAACATGAAGATAACTCATGATTATTTAAATTTTGTATTAAATATTGTGCTTATTTACAGGACTGTGTGTTGTTTCATGACACCGTATACAATAACATCCACTACGGAAATCTGTCTAGCCCTGAGCAACAAGTGTACGAGGCAGCTAAAATGGCGGAAATCCATGACACAATCATTCATCGATTCCCCATGCAGTACAACACACAGGTTGGAGAGAGAGGATTGAAACTTTCGGGTAAAAGAACATCTAAAGATCTTTATAGCTGAGAATACTCAAAGATTTGTAAATTTATTAAGAATCAAAAGCCACAAACACATGACATTTAAGAATAATTATATAAAATTATACTACTCAAAAGAATTTAAGGGTCAGACGATATTTTCGACATTATTTTCTGAATGTCAATTATATTAGCTAGACCATAATGTCACACATGGTATTGTTCCATTTTGACGAAAGTGGGTCTAAGCAACCCATAAATGAATTAAAATCCACTGGTATTGACACTGTCGACTAGTTCTAATGGCGAAAACATGCTTACATTTACACGTAAATTAGGGCGAAAGCGAAAGGTCTGCTAAGTGCCCATAACTTGCTTTTTCACAAAGCGCTTCATTTGCACGCTTTGCATGTGTATTCCATGTTCCCAATGCTGAATTTCCGTATAATTGGAGCTTGCGTTCATGTACGGTGCACACTCCAAATTCGACAATGGTACGACGTCAACTGACTATCGAAGATCGAGGAAGGGCTATTGCTTGGCTTCAGGATGGAAATACGCAAAGAAATGGTGGCAACGGTACCAAGCAACGAATTCTGTTCGAAATCGTCCACGTTCAGGAAGACCTCGAAGCACTACAAATAGAGAGGACCGCTACATCACCAATATTGCTCTACGTCAACGCACAACCACTGCACGCCGATTACGTGACAATCTGAGGACTGCGACTGGAACTCGAGTGTCTGATCAAACCATACGCAATCGTCTGAGAGCCAATAATCTACGCTGCCGTCGCCAGGCTGTTCGACCACCACTCCTACCATGTCACAGAACGGCCAGACGTCACTGGTGCACACTTCATCGGCGATGACAACGTGTTCAGTGGGGTCGAGTGATGTTCACTGATGAGTCCAGGTTTAGTCTCCAGTTCAACGACGGTCGGGTTCGTGTCTACAGACGTCCTGGGGAGCGCTTCGCTGACGTTAACGTTAGACAACGTCACTGGTTCGGTGGTGGCAGCATCATGGTGTGGGGCGGCATCTCTATCCACCACAGGACCCCCCTCTATGTGGTGGATGGCAATCTGAATGGAATCCGCTATCTGAATGAGATTATTCGGCCGCTGGTTCTCCCAGGCCTTCAGCAGATTGGCGGCGGGGCAGTTCTCCAGGATGACAATGCCAGACCCCACCGCGCCAGGGTGGTAACGGACTTTCTCAGACAACAAGGTATCGCCAGGATGGATTGGCCAGCATATTCACCTGACATGGCCCCAATAGAGCACGCCTGGGACGAATTAGGCAGGAGAGTTCGGGATAACCATGCCCCTCCGGCCAACCTTCATGATCTAGGTCAACTTCTTATGGCAGAGTGGCAGGCCATTCCCCAAGAGTTCTTCAGACGTCGATGAGGCAACGATGTGTCGAGTGTATTCGCGCCAGGGGTGGATTCACACACTATTAAACGAATGTTCTAATGTGTAAAATCCATGTTTGACAACCTTCAACTTTGACAGCATGTCATGTGACTTTCTTGTATACAGTGACGTTTATTTGTGGTTTTTTGTAAATATGGAACAATAAATTAAATTTTTGGTGTAGTTTACATCATCAATCTAATACACTGTGAAACTTATTTGGTTATAAATTTTTGACCCTTAAATTCTTTTGAGTAGTATATAATAGTAGATTGATTTCCTCACATTCCATTGCTGGTTATTTAAATAAAATCCAACTGTGTGACCACAAATTATAAATATATATATATTTTTTTTTTTAAATGAAATAAAGCTAACAGATGTACAAATTTGTGGAAGGTAGCTCAGTAGTATTTTGACCTGTGTATTAATAAAAAGAGTATATACCGAGCCAAAATTAAAATGACTGAGTTTTACAGATTATAAGAAGAATTCTGTTGTTTTCTAGGTGGAGAGAAGCAGCGGGTGGCTATTGCTCGAACCATTCTAAAGAATCCACCGATAATAGTGTATGATGAGGCAACATCCAGTCTGGACAGCATTACTGAACAGGTTTGTCATTTCTAAACTTCACAATACGGGGCGGGACGTAGCCCAGTGGTAAAGCGTTCACTTGATGCACAGTCGATCAGGGATCGATCCCCGTCGGTGGACCCACTAGTCTATTTCTCGTTCCAGCCAATGCTCCACAACTGGTGTAACAAAGGCCGTGGTATGTACTATTCTATCTGTGGGATGATGCATATAAAAGATCCCTTGCTGCTAATCGAAAAGAGTAGCCCATGAAGTGGTGACTGTGTTTCCTCTCAATATCTGTGTGGTCCTTAACCATGTCTGATGCCATATAACCGTCAATAAAATGCGTTGTTAAATAAAACATTTCCTTCCTTCCTTCCACCACAATGGGATCTGCTATTCATTGTGATACTTCCATGAATGTAAAAACAAAATATCACGTTCCATTCTGAACTATTTTCAGACGTTGTTTGACTATTGAGGATAAACAGCCCATCGACTCAGTACTGGGCTAGTCTAGCTACAGCCCAAACACACCAGAGCTGGGTCTGGCGAGTCTGGCACTGTTCCATTTCATTTGCCGCCAAATCTGTAGTTCACGCTAGCACCAATGCAGTGTGTGTTGTCACATGTGATGCAGTGCATTTCTTTTTAAGGAGGGGCGGGACGTAGCCCAATGGTAAAGTGCCCACTTGATGCGCAGTCGGTCTGGGATCGATCCCCATCAGTGGGCTCATTGTGTTCTTTCTCATTCCAGCCAGTGTATCACGACTGGCATATGTGTTTTCCTGTCTGTGGGATGGTGCATATAAAAGATCCCTTGCTACTAATGAAAACATGTAACGGGTTTCCTCTCTAAGACTATATGTCGAAATTACCATGTTTGATAAATTAATGTGCTCTAGTGGTGTCGTTAAAACAAACTTTTTCTTTTTAAAGGGTGGTACAGCGCTCACCAGTTAAGACTATTTCTTTTTCCAGCCAGTGCACCACAAATGGTATATCAAAGGCCATGGAATGTGCTATCCTGTCAGTGGGATGATGCAAATAAAAGATTCCTCATTACTAATGGAAAAATATATTTCCTCTAAGATTATGGGTTAAAATTACCAAATGTTTGACATCCAATAGCCAATGATAACAAAATCAGTGTGCTACTAGAGCTTTTACTTTCTTTTTCGACTGTTGATCGTTACATACCTCTGTTTGACCAGTGGCATAGCGTGTTGCCAGTGCCCGGGGCAAGACAAGTATTCTGCCCTGGTGGCCCCGCCCATGCTGCACCACTGTGTTTGACACCCAATAGCCGATGTGTTTCTCAAGCTTGGTTGTCATCAAGTATTCTTTCAATATATTTTCTGAACCTTAATTGAATATAAATGATACATATTTTGTTTTAACATTGAAGTAAACCCAGTCTGAAAAACATTGCTTTACCTACTTTCAGAACATCATGGGAGCTCTTGGAAGTGTCACTAAAGGCCGCACAACCATTGTGATAGCTCACCGACTTTCGACTGTGGTGGATGCAGACGAAATCCTCGTGCTGGAAAACGGAGCTGTAGCAGAACGTGGAACCCATTCCAGCCTTTTGACCCAAAGTGACAGTCTGTATTACGAGTTGTGGCACAAACAGAATTTCTCCACTTTCTCAGAGTTGTCAGAACACATGGAAGAGGAGAAAGAGAGATAAAAAAAAACCCAAAACATTTGTGGGCTAAAGGACTGAATTATTGAATTATTATTTTTACCACGACTGCAGTATGTGATATGTATTTATTCTTAGGGTAAAATGATAAATGTTGAGACATAATCTGTATTTGTAATATATCTGTGATGCACTGGATTATTTCAACTAATACATTATATATATATATGGATTCAAAGAAGAAATGAAGAGACGAAATGCAAGAAAGTCTGTCTAACATACATTAACTACTCTGTCTGTGCATGGCAAGTTTGAAGAGCTGTGCTAATGAATTATTTAATGCAGATGTGTATTTTTTAAAAAGGCATTTGTATCTTCTAAACCTTCCCCTGAGAAATACCTAATAATTATGTCAACTTTATTGTGAAAAAATGCATCATTTACTAAAAATATTATTGTTCTGAAAATACTATCTGCCTCTTGTTAATCTGTCCCAGCAACCTTTTTCTTTATTTCTAAAATTTGGCTTTTATCTCATTAATAGGGCTCGCCCTGGAATGAATTTTAGTCAATTTTCAGACATGATGAGTATTTCCCTAAAAATTGTTTAAAATGTGGTTAATTTAATGAATATTTTATTAGCCACAGGCTAAATGTTGTAGCCATTTTGTAGTAAAATTAGCAATTGGCTAATATGGCAATGGACAGGGTGAGCCACAATTAAATCCAACTCTATACGGCCATCTTTTTTTCTGTTAACTGGAATACATTCAAGTTTCAGAGTCTCATGCATGGTATATCATGTTAGTTTAAAATTTCCCATGTTGAATAACTAATCATGATCCGATTTACGATTGTCATAATTAAACAATAACAATCTGTGAACAGAGACGATCCACATTAATTTGTATCTGGTTATCATACATACAGGACTTTTAACCACATATTTTGATATTGTTAGTTTTAGTATAACCAAGTATTGTGTCATTTTACATGCATTAAAGCTACAATCTCACGGCTACATCCTAACAAGCAATTTAGTAATTTAAGGTTTTTCTTTTCATATATCATCTTTTCAGTTGTATGTGGACTTATTTTTGAAATATTACTAGTATATTATACAAACACGGGGCTTTTAGATCTCACTAATTTGGATGCAAAAGATTTTTTGTCTGTTCTGAGAACAGCAAGCTCTTTTTAGCATAATGTTATTAACAACTGCTGAATGGTTGTAGATACTCAGAAATGTATTTCACGTTATATTATTCTAATTCAAGCATAACATTTCAGTTTGATGTAAAATGTATCGAGTTCAGTATGTTTATATTTAATTTGATCATGTTTATGTGGGGTATATTTGGGTATACAGTACTTGTTTTTGGCACACGGTTTATCATCTTAATTAGCCTGTGCCAAAAAGCCCTAAAATATCAATACCATAAATTGGACATCCATCTCATTTTAATTGCAATTTTAAAAATATACTATTTTGATCATAAATTGTTTAATTTTTTATAATATTTACTAGATGTGAAAATACAAATGACTAGTTTTATTAAACTTGTGCACTTTTGCTACCAACAGGTATTATCAACAACCTACAGTCACAAATCTTTGCGCCATTTTTAACATTAAAACGGGTTAACATTTGCAATATTTGTAACGGTTATTATGGATGCTACATGATAGATTAATAAATTAAGATTTTTCTCCATCCAGTTTTCAGGGCTAGCTCTGGGTGAGCAAAATGTTTCGCCAAATTGTCTATTAAACTTCAAAAATTGCAGAAATCGTCGGTTACTTTCTAACAAATTTAAATTTTTACATGAAATTATTTCGCCAAATTAATATAAAATTCGCCAACTACTTTCAAAATTCACATTTGGCAAATTTGGCGAGTGCCAGAGCTAGCCCTGAGTTTTGCACCATGGTATTCTGTGGTTCAGAAAATTCACACTGAAAAGTACGTTGGTTTCATCAGTGTAGTCAGGATGTTATATGGGGGGTCACCCACATTATGTATGAATTCTGTTATGGGATGATTGGCAAATATAGATAGGGGTGTGTGTGTGATTGGCCCCATCCTCCCCACCCCCAATACACCTGTGGTCAGTTTCAGAAGTGTGTTGTCAGAATGGAAAGTTTTTTATCTTCCTAATGCTTGTAGTAGTTCAAAGTTAATTTTATTTCCTAATATGTTTTTGTTTTTTCATCTCTCTCTCTCTCTCTCTCTCTCTATATATATATATATATAGAGAGAGAAAGACAGACAGACACACACACAAAATTATTGTGAAAAACTCCAGTTTGGGCTACTACAAACATTAAGAGACCAGAAATGCACTGAATCTACAGGTACTGATGTTCTTGAAACAAAAAAGAAAAAGAAGTTTGACACTAGAGCACATTGATTTATTAATCATTGGCTATTGGATGTCAAACATTTGGTAATTTTAACATAGTCTTAAAAAGGAAAACCCGCTACATTTTTCCATTAGTAGCAACGGATCTTTTATATGCACCATTCCACACAGACAGAATAGCACATACCAGTTGTGGTGCACTGGCTGGAACGAGAAATAGCCCAATTGCCCACCGGCAGGGATTGATCCCAAAACTGACCGGGCATCAAGCGAACACTTTACCACTAGGCTAGTCCCACTCCTGTTCTAAACAAGAAAACACATATAAAATTTAATTTTAGTTTAGTTATTATCTCGGAAACAAGTTACAGTGGCAACAAGCTTAGAACAGGCTCATTAACATGTATTCTGTGTACCGGTAGGTCGATGGCTATGCAACCTTGCTTGACACCAGCAATCTGATATTTCATCGAGTAGCCATTTCAACATGGGTAGATTATGTACTTATACAGCACTAAAGGCTCAGTGCTCGCCTGATGCGCAATTGATCTAGGATCTATTCCAATCGGTGGGTCTATTTGGCTATTTCTCATTCCAGCCAGTGCTCCACAACTGGTATAACAAAGCCATGGTATGTACTATCTTGTCTTTGGCATGTTCATATAAAAGATCCCTTGCTGCCAATTGAAAAGAGGAGACCATGAAGTGGTGATAGCGGGTTTCCTCTCAATATCTGTGTGGTCCTTAACCATATGTCCGACAATAAAATGTGTTGGAGTGTGTCGTTAAATAAAACATTTCCATCCTTCCTTATATAACACTATTAACTTTACCAAAGAGATTAATATATTGATTGTGTAATAAAACAAATTTACTAGAGAAAAATTATTATGTGACTGTGTAATAAATAAATATATTGGAGAATTTTATTATAATTGTAATAAATATATTTACTACAGAAAAACCAATATAAAACTGTAATAAACAAATGTATTAGAAAATTTTATTACTTGAGGAGACCTATGTGACTGTAATAAAATTACTAGTGTAAATAGTGTTGTATGACTAATAAACAAATTTACTAGAGTAAAACTATTATGTGACTGTGTAGTAAATTCATTTACTAGTGTTTTGTGACTGTAATAAATTTACTAGAGAAGAAATGTGTGACTGTAATAAATAAATTTACTAATATAAATAGAGATTATTACACGAGCTTGAGCTTGTGTGTCTTATTGATTTTACGAAACGAGTGTCACAATTCTTTTATTGCCCGAGTGAGAGCAATACATTAATTCTGACACAAGTTTCATAATCAGTCTGATTCACACTTGAGTGTAATCATTTCTTTATCATCCACATTATCCATAATAATTTGTTTTAATAACAAGGACCATGTCAAAACATTTCAAATGTACAAGGAGAAGTTGAAATGATATATTGGTAAGCTGGAGAAGCCGCATTAAGTTGTGATGTCAATCGATGTGCATGTGAAATCATTATGACACGTGTCATACTGGTTATATTTCCCCAAATATCTTGAACTATGTGGATAATAAATAGTGTTTCATGATTAATAAACACATATACTAGAAAAAAACTAAATGTGACAACTTACTGGAGAAAAACTATTATGTGACAGAGTAGTAAATAAATTTAGTAGATTAAAAATGCTCTGTGACTGAAAAGTTAGCATTTGTTTTGTTTAACAACACCACTAGAGCAAATTGATTATTGTTATTAAAGTCGAACATTTGGTAATATTTAACTTAGTCTTAAGCTGAGATTCCTTTTGTCTGGTTGCGTTTGCAGCTCCGTTTACAATACGTGTCGAGTGAATCCATTGGACGGCAAAGTATGCGTTTATACAGCCTTTTGGTGCTAATCTACACATGGGGGAAAATTACACATGGGATTCCCCAAAAAATTACCACACGGCTAAACGGATGAATCGCCCCACGGAGCGATTGAAATAAGCACATGCGGTTTCGGATAACAAAACGCAAACGGACCACACTAATGGAATCACTCTCACCTGGAACAAGCTGGCTTGATTAAACCACACCGCAAACACAACCAGACAAAAGGAATCTCAGCTTTTAAGAAGAAACTTGCTACATTTTTTCATTAGCAGTAAGGAATATTTTATTTGCACTTTCCAACAGATAGGACTGCACATGCAAACATCTTTAATATACCAGTTGTGGTGCACTGGTTGGAATGAGAAAAACCCAGTAACAGTCTTAGGCAAGCGATTTACCGACTGGACTAGATCCCGCCCCTTGTGACTGAAAAACAAATTTACTACAAAAACCCCTATTATGTGATGGTGTAATAAACCAATTTACTAGAATAAAAGTGTTATGTGACAGTGGAATAAACCAATTTACTAGACTTGGACTATAATTTAATTGAGAAAACCTATTGTGTGATTGTAACAAGAACCGATATGCAACTGTAATAAGCAAATGCACTAGAGTAAATGTGTTTTCAATTTTTGTGACTGTGAAATAAACAAATTTACTGTAGAAAACGTTTGTCGTTATTTCAAAATTAGTTTAATATCCGGTTATGGATTGTTTTGTCAGTATTTTTTAACTTTTAGCAACAACAAAAATTCAAGAAACTAAGCTGCACAAAAAGACATTGAAACTATTGAATATAAATGTTGAGATGCTAGAATTGGATAGGAACAAAGCAACAATACTTCTGCTGTTTTGATTTGATGTTTGTAGTTTAAGAAGAGTTCATTTCCAAAACATGATACAAACATATACACCAATTTTCAAGATTCTTAAGCTAGTTGTGACGGTGTACTGATGTTCATACAACTTGACAATACCACATTGAAGTTGTGTCCAAAACATTATCTTATGCCCATTGAACAGGATGTTAAAACTGCTTCACATGATATACATGACATGTTGGAGTAAAACCATTTTGAAAATGAACAGGAACTGGTCCGTTCTGGTTTGGTTTCCTTTGACCCCTACATCAGCAACTGTACATGACCCATGTTGAATAGCTAATCATGATGTGATTTATGACTTGGTCATAATTAAACATTAAAAGTACACACAAAAGATCCCTTGCTGACAAGGGATCTCTTGTGTATACTTTTCCACAGACAGGACAGCACATACCATGACCTTTAGTTACTAATTGTGGGACATTGTTTGGGATGGGGAAAATTTCCTCAGACGAATTATATAAAAAAAAAAAAAAAAAAAGGACAATAAACTTAATCGAGGTTTTACCGGTGTCGTGGTTAGGCCATCAGTCTACAGGCTGGTAGGTACTGGGTTCGGATCCCAGTTGAGGCAGATACAGACTTCAAACCCTGAGTGAGTGCTTCGCAAGACTCAGTGGGTAGGTGTAAACCACTTGCATCAACCAGTGATTCATAACTGGTTCAACAAAGGCCATGGTTTGTGCTATCCTGCCTGTGGGAAGCGCAAATAAAAGATCCCTTGCTTCCTGTCGTAAAAGAGTAGCCTATGTGGCGACAGCGGGCTTCCTGTAAAAAAAACGGTGTCAGAATGACTATATGTTTGACGTCCAATAGCCGATAAGATAAAAAATCAACGTACTCTAGTGGCGTCGTTAAAAAAAAAAAATTGTACTTTTAACTGAGATTTCAGACGTTAAACCAATTTGTACTGGGAATGTGAGAACTGCCAGTTTAATGATACTATGACATGAAGATATACTTCCAATGTTTAAAACAAAATACTCTGTGAGCACAATGAAATAACACCCTGTTAAACAATTTAGTTAAAATGTGTTTAACGACAGCACTAGAGTACATTAATTAATAATCGACTATTAGATCAATAGATTTTATCATTCTAACACGGTCTTCAGAGAAAACCACCAACATTTTTCCTATTCAAATTTCCATTAGCTTCAAGGGATGTTTTGTAAGTATTTTCCCCAAAAGAAAATACCACATACCACAACCTTGGTTGATACACCGGTTAGGCAGAACTGGTTGGGACAAGAAAAAACCTAATTGGTCCACCAAGGGGGTTTGATCCTCTGACCCAAACAGCTGAGCCAAGCAATCTATCAACTGAACTAGATCCTGCCCCAGTGGTGGAACCAGGGGGCGGGGGGGGGGGGGGTAACTCCATCTTTTAGATGTAAAGTAAAAAAATACACTTAAATGTTTGCATTTTTTCATTGAACACACCGCTTAGTGAGATAGGTTGATCTGCAAGCATGCATACATGATACCCCCAATACACTTCTCAAAATCCTAGATTGGCCCTAGTACCTCCATTTTAAACAGTGTAGATGTATGACATAAAACTCATCATTATGACTGTTATTTCAACTTCTAGCAGCTCAGAGTATGTCTCATCAAATGTGGTTTTTTATCTAAAAAAACCACATCAACCACATCATGTTTGATTTATTATTGCTACAAACTAAATTTAGCTTGTCTGTCTTGACAGAAATCTTTTTCATCTGTATGTTGTATCAAAATGAAATCGGTTAATGAAAATGTTCAATCTTTATTCAGTGTTGACTGGTCATAGTTTATGTAGCACTTAAAGTCATTTTGTAGACCTTTATGCATTGGTCTAAACTGACATGCGTGGGTCCCAAGTAAACGACCGGCCAATTCTTCCATTATAGATCCTGAAAGTGCAAATTTATAAAAAAAATATTAACATATACTCATTATATACACCCAACAAAAATTAATTAATGTCCAATAAATATTTCCAGTATATTTTTTTTAATTTAATATGTTAAAAAGTACATTTGCTTTTTGCTGTACAAAGCTGGCATTTTTGTTCATTGTTAACATCGGTGACCTTTATAAATCATCTGTTCTGTAATCAAAACATACAAACATAATATAACCTGCAAAAGTTTTACCAAAATTCTACTGTCCTTTAATTAATTTTATTGAGTATATTTATGCATGCCGATTTTTTTAATTTATAGCTGTACCGATATATATTATGCTGACTATAAAACTTACTTTTGACAGTAAAATCTGGTACACAACCAATTTAGTTTATCAGGTTTGGAAAGTCATAGACTTTTGAGCTGGGTCATGGAAAGTCATGAAAAATGAAAAATGGTTTTTAAAAAAATCTGTATTTAAAACCAGCATTTTGGGAGTACTGCTAAAGTAATGCATGTCCTCTATTTTGAAGATTTTTTTGTGTGTAGTCAAATACACTTTATTACACACCCGTTAATGAGAACACCATGCATTATTTTTGGTGACACATGGTTGTTATCACATGTACATGTGTTAACAATTTCAAGACATACAACAAGCTCCTCCTAGGTGATGACCAGGTCACCAATGCCATACCTCCAAAGAAAAACTACACAATGGAAATCGATTAGACTGTGATGTATAGTGACACATAAGTCAGCTACAAGTGCAACGGCTGTAAATAACTTTTAGTTAAAAAAGATGTTAAAATTTGCTTAAAACCTGGTTTTTGAGGATATGTAAGAAATAGAATAATGCATTCGTGTCCGTTAGATACCATTTATCTCGGAACTCGTTGTTTAAAAACTAATCAAACTCGCTTTCGCTCTTAAGATATATTTTAAAACAACTCGTTGTGAGGTAAATGGTATCTAATGGCCACTCATAGAGAATAATTAGTTAACGAAATAGGATATCTGCTTTATCCTGTGAAGGTAAGAATGGGAAATCCAGCAAGGCTTGCCGAGCAGAATTTCCCATTCTCTATTCAATGGAAATATACCTTGTATTTGACTACACACAAAAACAAACCTTCAAATATCCACATATAACAACTGTATTAATACATCTGATCAGAAACGTACCTGTGCACAGTATAATTTTGTCTTTTGCCAGAAATTTGACACTCTGTGCTGTTTTGGTCAAACATTCTTCAGCTAAAAACGGTGGATCCACTAATATGACATCAAAGCTTTGTTTCCAGTCCTGAGGTAACTCTAAAGGCTGGTTGTAGTCATACAACAAGAAGTCCTCTCCAAAACATTTAAATCTTGCATCGAATTCCAAACACTTTGCTGTGCATGTTGAAGGTTTAATCTGCCGTATTTTACTGTACACTGTAGGGGAACTGATGCAGGCAATTCTGAAATGAGATAAAATATATGAGTAATTTCTAATTCACTCTACATAAAACGCAAAATCGGGGGGGATTCCCAAGAGCCTATTTACATATACAAACGCTACTTCTCGCTGTTTAGTTGCAGGCACTTACTTGTAAAATACCAACGTTGAATCTTCTTCGGAAGCAAATTGCGCGCTCCTCAAAATTTTAAGATGTAAATGCTGATTATAAACGTTTGTGTGACGTCACATGTGTGACGCTGACTGGAATGCGGAAGTAAGTAATGGCAACCTTGTTGAATTAAGAATCTTTGTTATCGAGCACCAGTTGTCGTGATGTGTATCAGGAATAAGTGAAATTGGTAATAATGGCTGGTATTGTTGTTAATACTCAAATTGCAACTGTATAACCAGCATGAACATCCACAAATGGTCAAATACAACATAGTTATCCCCTAATTGACCTTTTCATGTCTGTGCTGAATTGACATCATAAACTGAGCCTTTCTGTGATCTGTCACACTCCTAGAACACATGGCATGCCATGAAGTCCACAACAGATAAATTAAAGATGTGCTGCATGCCGTCATGCTACATACGGGTTAACAAAACAAAACTAAACAAAAATACATTAATTAACAATGGTATGCAATATTATCAACTGGGAGGTACCAAGATTATTTATTTTCTCAGACTTTCCAAATAACTGGGCTCAAAACAAAGGAAACAATGTTTAATGACTCCACAGCACATCATTTAATCAGCAGCTATTGGTTCCAACACAGTTATTGCAACACTTAGGAGAGAAAACGAGAGAAGAAACTTATTGCTGCTTTATGGCTGAACTTATTAATTAGCATCAAGGCTCTGATATATGATGTGGATGACTAGCCTCTCTGTACTTCTAATCTGGTAAAGGAAGGCAAGGAAGAAATGTTTAATTTAATGAAAAAAAAGTTTGTTTTATTTAACGACGCCACTAGAGCACATTGATTTTTTATCTTATCATCGGCTATTGGACGTCAAACATATGGTCATTCTGACACTGTTTTTTAGAGGAAACCCGCTGTCGCCACATAGGCTACTCTTTTACGACAGGCAGCAAGGGAACTTTTATTTGCGCTTCCCACAGGCAGGATAGCACAAACCATGGCCTTTGTTGAACCAGTTATGGATCACTGGTCGATGCAAGTGGTTTACACCTACCCATTGAGCCTTGCGGAGCACTCACTCAGGGTTTGGAGTCGGTATCTGGATTAAAAATCCTATGCCTCGACAAGGGATCCGAACCCAGTACCTACCAGCCTGTAGACCAATGGCCTAACCACGACGCCACCAAGGCCGGTCGTTTAATTTAACGAAGCACTCAACACATTTTAATTACAGTTATATGGTGTTGGATATGGTTATGGGACTACACAGATAAAAGAGGAAACTCACTGCCAATTTGCTGTGGGTTACTCTTTTCGATTAGCAGCAAAGGATCTTTTATAAGCACCATTCCACAGGAAGGATAATACATACCACAACCTTTGTTACACTGGTGGGTGGAATGAGAAAGGGATCTTTTATATATGCACCATCCCACAGGAAGGATAATAAATACCACAACCTTTGTTACACCAGTGGAACAAGAAATAGCTCACCGGGTCCACCAAGAGTGATCGATCCTAGAAGAATCATACATCAGGTGAGTGCATTACCACTGGGCTATGTCTGGCTATGTCCTGCAGAGGAATATTTCTTTAATAACACCTCAGCAAATTTTAAACTACAGATATTTGCTGTCTAAGATACATGTATGGTTATTTCCACATTTGCTAAAATAGAAAGACAGGAAATGATCCACTGTGCCTCCATATAGACTTCTCTCAATAATAAAGCAGAAATAGATCTTATATATACACTTTCCCATCAGCAGGTTAGTACATATCACAGTCTTTGATGAACACCAGTTGGGATGGGAAAAAACCTAGCTCCACTGAGGACAATCAATCTTGCCACACATTACATTCTATTTATGAGCTACATCCCGCCCAATCTAATAACAATTACGCGACTTGCCTGCCGTTTTGTCCTGCTATTACTATAGCTTCTTCTGCAAGTCTGGTAGCGGTCTTGTCATCATACCAAAACTGACTTAGTTGCTAAATATAAGATAACAGTCAGTAATTAAAAGTTTGCTTAAAACTTCAAATTGGTTAACTATTCAAGCAACCATTCACATTTATCAATGAGCACACAAACCTCTTAAAATGAAATACTGGTACACCATACCGGGCTCACCATGTCCATTGCCAAATTAGCCCATTTTTATCAAATGCAATGGCCCCGTGCTTTCAGGGGCCTTGTCATGGCTAGCTCTGTTCCTGGTATCACTGTATTGAGGTTCCGTCAACACCAGCTAGCTCTGTTCCTGGCATCACTGTATTGAGGTTCCGTCAACACCAGCTAGCTCTGTGCATCGGTTTCTTCCACCCCGGATATTTCAACTTATCATTTAACAATTGTTTGAACTTGAATTTGTGATGTAAATGACCTACAATTTGACGAGTACATGAACTTGAATTTGTGATGTAAATGACCTACAATTTGACGAGTATATGAACTTGAATTTGTGATTAAATGACCTACAATTTAACGAGTATATGAACTTGAATTTGTGATTAAATGACCTACAATTTAACGAGTATATGAACTGGAATTTGTGATGTAAATGACTTACAATTTGACGAGTATGTGAACTTGAATTTGTAATGTAATTGACTTACAATTTGACGAGTGTATGAACTTGAATTTGTGATGTAATTGGTGAACTAACATCATTATTTCTTGCTGTTCCCATACTGACCTGAATGTGAATTTTGCTAAATGATTTGATCTATTTAGTACTTTAGAATTATACACCATTTCTTTTGTCACACATTATATATTTGACACTGGAAGAGGCCATTCAAAACTGTACCTACCATAAAAACATTTGACATGTAATTAGGACCAAACTTTTTTTGTTTACTTGGCCTCAGCCTACAGCATATATAATATTGCCATATGATAATACAAACTTCAAATGATTATCCATTGAAAACAAAACATGAGATATATTTTCCTTGAAGATTTGTTTGCTTAAAGCTACGTTTCCAAATGTACGTTTTGTGTGAAACCCTGAATCTGTGTCTATGTTGATAGTTTCCATACCTGTGCATGAAGATAGAATGACAGAAATTAATTTCGAAATGACACAGTAAGAACATTGATCAGTTTTAGACTTCTTGCACATATTGATGATGATGTTTGCTTTTGTATGACGTTATATCTTGTGGGATTCAGTGCACGTACACCATGAATAGCATGGAAACACAGACATGAAACATTATTATCATTCACAGATATATGTTTTCACAGAAAATGGACAGGAAAAACATACATGTGGAAATGTAGCTTTATAGTGATACACAGCCGTGGGTCTAGATTATTGAAACTACATGCATGTATGATGTACTCTACCCAGTTTTCTTGTGGTGTGAAGTGTTCAAGGTCTCCCTCCTGGGCTTCTTGTAAATTCTGATCTTCTATCTTCTGTTCCATAAGGAAATCATTCAGAGCTGCTAATGTGTGGGCAGACAACTGAGGCTCATCATCATCATCAACACTGGACATTTCAACTAAATTCAAAACAAAGGCAAATCAAATTGTTTAATGTAATTGTTCTGTGACTGATTCCATGAGAATTCTGGGTAAAAAAAAGGGTTTTTTTTAAATGTATATCACATATATCTGTCAAAACAATGGTCGGTAGTCACTTTGTATCATGGTCATTTTGTACTATAGTCATTTCATTCCTAATTTGGTCATTTCATATGTTATACATCTACTATTTATATACAGCGAGACCTCGTTAGAACTGTCATTTACACCATCCAACCCAAAATGGTCGGGAATAAACATACAACGTTATACTGGAATTAGGCTAATTATTAGGAACAAATGTAAAGTTGTAACGAGGTCTGAATGTATACATATATAACTAAATTGTTTTTTCGTCATGCCAAATTGTAACAAAAAAAATACAAGTTACAAGTTTAAAAAGAAGGCCTAATATAATAAAACATATTTTCTTGGTCCATTATGTTGTTTTGATGTTTTTGGAAAGTTAGACGAATTATCTGGAGGCAATTTCACAACACATCGTAAGTTTACGTCTGACTATAGCAGTTAAACTGGTCATATGTTTATGTGTGTTTGACATTTATTTCATGCAGAAAATGAGTGAAAAATTTCACGAACATAAGATAATGAAATATGTGTACTTCTAACTATCTTTATTGCACTATAATTGTATTAAGAATTGTGGTTTAGTCGTAAATTTACATTTTCTGTGCAAAACTAGACAATGCTTTGTGAAATTTATCCCTGGGCTATTGCCTGGGTTGACTTAAGTGACAACCAACAACCCTAGAAGTTGGTAGTTAATAGTAAACACCAAATATGGTTCTGGTCAGGTAAAATGGAAATAACAGTTGATAGGTAGCTATTAATAAACAATTTTGATCATTTATTAATGCAACTTTACGTGATATTTGGGCTACCCCTTTAAAGAATTTTTTTTAAAAGGCACTACAACATAAACTGTTGCCATCACCTGTATCAAAACAAAGATACTTGTTTTGTAAATAAATAATTTAAAGTTAGTTTTACTTGTATCACTATATTATTTCACAAAATTATCTTTACACCAAAAGTTGTGCTATTAGGTCTAACATTTAAGTAGCAATGTCAACAACGACAGACCTTCTGCGTTCAGCGACAGCGAGCAACACTAATGTTAGCGAACTACGGTATTTGGTTTCCAACGTGATCATTTGGTCACACAAACTAAAATAGCGAACGTATTTCTGCTCGGTCTGGCTGAACGGAGGGAGGCCAGATGGCGCAGCAGTAATATTTTCTGGGTGATTTTTAAATGCATTACAGGTTATTATGATCATCTTAAACATGGAAATAAACTATAATATACTGGCGGGGGCAGACGTATCGAAGTTTGTGATATATGTTTTTGAAGTCGATTGAAAAGATGGTAAGGCGACCTGTGTAGAATTCAAGACTATGTATACGGTCGCCGAATAAATATAGCCTCGGCAACAGAGAAATGGCTATATACACGGCATGGTTGTTTACCGTCTACTGGTATTTAGCAACTTTGCCCAAGGACAGTAAAATCGGCATAGTTACATAATATACTTGGATGCCATATGTTTTTTAAATGGGGGTGGTGGTGTGAGGCGGGTTTTTTTTTTTTTTTTTTTTTTTTTTTTTTTTTTTTTAAAGACAGATCCCATAAATATTTAGGCCTAGGCCTATATTCCTTTTTGTTTTGTTGGTAGTGTTTTGTTTGGATGGGGTAGGGTCTTTTTCTCTTTCATTTGTTGCTTTTTTAAGTGCTTGTCAGTAAGTATATGACTGGTTTGTTGAATTATGCCTGAGCCTGAGGCACTTGAAGAATCACGTATTTATAACACTAGGGGGAGAGGGGAGAACACTGAACACGTTACAGAAATTAAAGTATGAATCCATGTGTACGTAGTGCGTGGTCTGTAAACACCGTACACTTTATATAAAAATCAATTGAAGCGTTTCCATATGTACGGTACACAACGCGTGTTGCTTAATCAATGCGTAATGTGTTAATTCCCAAACTACTCGTTGGTTGTTCCAATACGCATCACGCAGACAAATCGGACACAGAAGGTATGGAAATCAGGCATGACTTCAATGCAAAGGGAAAAATATATTATAGGCTGTAGGCAAACAAACAAAAAAAAAAAACATCCAACTACATGTAATATATAAATGGGGGTAGAATGCGTATGTATAATGCATTTTAGTATACTTTGGAATAGGCCTACTGTAGTTGTCCATTTTAAAAGTTGCCTCCCCCCCCCCCCAAAAAAAAATCACGCAACCGCCCCAGATATATTATATAAATATAGAATACTAAACGAGCTTGCCTGTCATACCATTTTTATGAAATGAGTGAACAGTTTTGGTATCTGACGAGCGAAAGCGAGTCAGAACGAACACTCTTGACGAGTTTCATAAAAATGGTATGACAGGCAAGCTAGTTTAGTATTTTATTTATTACAAACCAACTGCAAAAAACAACCGCAACCCAGAAGTAACCAGATGTCGCATCCTACTACACGTTAGTTTTCTACGAATTGGGTCAACAAGCGAGCTACGTCACGCTCACGTCACCCCAATATTACACTAGTTAGATATTGAGTGATTGTTATGACATGAGCAATATCTTACACTGGTGTGTAATAATATGTTTTATGCTACATGTGTTATATAGTCCTAATTTATCTTATGTGTAATGTTAAAACAAGGTAGATGATAAATTTAATTCCTTTTTTGTAATTTTCCCCCAAAAGGACAGACAAGCTTCATGCACATGAATTAGGCCTATATGTACGCATGTAGCCTACATGGCAACACCCAATACGCAGTACTGACACATGGATTCCTAGCTTAGTTATGATAAAAAAAATAATAATAATACAAAAGATGGGGTCAACATAGCATTTTTAAAGCCTTATGTCATTTTTATTCATAACAGACTGTAAACAGAGACAGCTAGAGACAGTCATGGTCAAATGTTGCACTACAGATGACTTTTTAAATTAATTATTTCATATAATTAAAACAATTCAAAAATACAAACTGGAAACCCATGCAGAAAAAGTTCACGATTCAATGAATATTTAACATGAGCGTAGGAAGGTGCCAAAAAGTGGGGGACGCACGCGCGCGCACACACACACATACATACATACATACAATACATACATACGTACATGTATACGTAAATATATAAATATATATTTAGACCAACTTTCGCAAGTAGTATGATGTTACACATCTAACATCACATATTAACAACGTGCTGGGGTGTCATTATAAACAATCATTCCTTTTCTTTATTTCAAAACTTCATGAAATAAGTGTCAGATAAGTTAAAACCATTTCATAATAAAATAAAGAAAATTACGCATAATTATTTTTGGTGATTATGTAATGGAATTAAATAGTATTTCATTATTTTCGAAGGTCAGCTAACAAGACTCCACTTATTTTGAAATAAGTGTCATCTATTTCCTATAGGGCTCGGTGAAAATACATGTTCCCTGCCGCTTAAAATGTTTACGTTAAAGTGCAAGCCGTGTTTGTGTCATAAAATAATATCAATTATTTTTGACTGTCGAGTCAAATTGCGTGTGAAATAATATAGTAATAGACTATTAGTTTTAACTCACATATATATACGGATACGTTCTTGTCGGTGCTAAGCAAGAAAATGCTTCTTTTTGTGTTAACTTTGGCTATTTGCGGTAAGTATAATTATTTGTATAGAGCAAAATCATGGGCTGAAGCTGTGTAATAAAAAATAAAAATAATTTAAAAAACACACAACTTTTTCAATAATTCATATAGGCTTACTATAATATATGCAGCTAAACAATTTTTTTTACAAAATATTACTTAACGTTTAGTACCGTTATGTTTATTCTTAAAATCACACCAAGAAAGAAAGAAAGAAGTGTTTTATTTAACGACGCACTCAACACATTTTATTTACGGTTATATGGCGTCAGACATATGGTTAAGGACCACACAGATTTTGAGAGGAAACCCGCTGTCGCCACTACATGGGCTACTCTTCCGATTAGCAGCAAGGGATCTTTTATTTGCGCTTCCCACAGTCAGGATAGCACAAACCATGGCCTTTGTTGAACCAGTTATGGATCACTGGTCGGTGCAAGTGGTTTACACCTACCCATTGAGCCTTGCGGAGCACTCACTCAGGGTTTGGAGTCAGTATCTGGATTAAAAATCCCATGCCTCGATTGGGATCCGAACCCAGTACCTACCAGCCTGTAGACCGATGGCCTGCCACGACGCCACCGAGGCCGGTAAAAAATAAAAAAAATAAAAAATCACACCAATGACCGAGACATGTACTGTCATGTCTAGAACCGGCCTCGGTGGCGCAGTGGTTAAGCCATCGAACTGCAGGCTGGTAGGTACAGGGTTCAGTGGGTAAGTGTAAGGCCACTACACCCTCTTCTTTCTCACTAACCACTAACCAACTAACAACTATCTCACTGTCCTGGGCAGATAGCTGAGGTGTGTGCCCATGACAGCGTGCTTGAATCTTAATTGGATATAAGCACAAACATAAGTTAAAACGAAATGTCCCACAATACAAATAGTAATAAATTACCAGTAGACTGTAATTACTAGTTTTAACTCACATACGGACACGTTCTAAGCTCTTGTCGGAGCCAAGAAAGATGTTTCTTTTTGTTTTAACTTTAGCTATTTGCGGTAGGTGTAATATTATTTTTGTATACAACAAAATACAGGGTTCTAAAAAATCATAGACTTAAAGGATAAACTTAAATTTTAATTTGTTAAGATTCAATTTTAAAAATGAAAACTTCAAAACTTGTGAATTATATATCTTTATTAGTTTGTAGACACTGCCCCATACCACATACGAAGAACAGAACACTAGCGAAAACAAACGACAGTGTACAACAAAAAACACAAAACCGGACACCTCATTTAACCGAATAATTTACTTGGATGTCCGGTTTAGAGAGGTTCCAGTGTGTGTGTGTGTGTGTGTGTGTGTGTGGAATTCCACTATTGCGACATGCGAACATTGGCGGAACTTATTAAAACTGGTCTTAATTATGGGGTGGTCTTTATACCGAATTACGAATATTTAGAATGATGATTGTTGGTAAATATTGATTGTGCATTTTACGTATTGGCGTATTG